>NC_090190.1:2906660-3034160 GCF_024679245.1 Pseudorasbora parva | reverse complement strand
CAGCAAAACGGCTGACGAAAATTGCACATTTTTAATTTCTGCTTAAAAAACCCTGAACGGATTAAATATCAGTATTTGATATAATTACAGCGGACGGTCTTCCCCAGAGGAGGAATCGCCAGCTAGTAAAGATGGTGTCAGTTTCTCAAAACTTTTCTCTTTTCACATCGGCCATCTCAGATTACCCAGCATCCCTTTCACCTGCAGAAATTGGGCCAGTTTCTTCCTCCCTGTCATTAAACTGTCCCGGCTCTGTCAATCAGTTCACATCATATGATACCTTTCATTCCTCCACTCCGGTTTTCAGCCGTCTGCAAAGAAGAGACAAAAAGTCGACAGAATGGGGGAAGGGGACATGATTGGTGTATGTGTATGTGTATATACACATACACATACACATACACATACACACAGATCTAGACACACAGTCTGCATACAAAACTATTCCCGTAGACTGGAGCCAGAGGACCAGGCTTCATATAATGTGCAGGCGCTGAACCGATATGTTTCTGGAGAGCCCTGCTGTTCAGTTCTTTCCCCGTGAGCCCCTCTCACACATTTTTATAGATCACTATTAAATCGTCAAATTGTTGGGACTTGGAAAAGTTTCATCCTGCAGACTTTAATGGGTCTAGCAGGTGTGCGTTTAGACGGGACGCGCTGCACATTACGAGAGCTTGAAGCGCCAGTGCAGGTGTTCGGCTGACGGAAACCGCTACATATAAATGAACTGCAACAGAACGTCGCGTTATTGATGAACCAATATTATCGTTCGAGAAAAGTAAGAGCCGGTCCGCATCTTTTCAGTCACATCTGAAGAAGGGTGAAGAAGTCCACAGTCTCATATTAGAGGACATCTTTAACAAACACAGAAAGGGACCATTCAGTCAGTCGGAGCTGATAAACCTGCTCAGATGATCGTATTCAAGACGAGCCGAAAACAGTCATTGAAAAGTATTTCTTGTGATGCTTCACAGATTTGTTTAATGGGACAGTTTTTTATGACATATTAACAGCTGGAATATTCAAGCAGACAGGATTTCAGATTTTAAAGAGGATCTGTAGGTTTAATGCAAGCAGAGTGCTGATAAATTATATTACAAATATAACAGGAAACATTTTTATTGCATAGGCTATGATCCTTAAAGGGATAGTTCACACAGAAATGAAATATTACAATATTTTTTGTATTTTTATTGAAAATTTTATTGAAATATTTTTTATTGCAAAGGCTTTGATTGAGTGATAGTTCACGCAGAAATTAAATATATAAAAATATGAGAGAGAGAGAGAGAGAGAGAGAGAGAGAGAGAGAGAGAGAGAGAGAGAGAGAGAGAGAGAGAGAGAGAGAGAGAGAGAGAGAGAGAGAGAGAGAGAGAGAGAGAGAGAGAGAGAGAGAGAGAGAGAGAGAGAAAATTTACAGTAAAATATTTTGGTAACACTTTATTTTAAGGTTCAGTTATTAACTATTAACTAGTTGCTTATTATCATGCATATTACTAGGATATTGTCTGTTTATTAGCACTTATAAAGCACATATTAATGCCTTATTCTGCATGACCTTACTCTACATCTCTTAATCCGACCCAATATCTAAACTTACATGCTACAAAAACTACCTTACTAACTATTAATAAGCAGTACATTAGGAGTTTATTGAGGCAAAAGTCGTAGTTAATAGTGAATGTGTGTGTGTGTGTGTGTGTGTGTGTGTGTGTGTGTGTGTGTGTGTGTGTGTGTGTGTGTGTGTGTGTGTGTATTATAGAAATTTCTATGTATTATGTATTATATTTTAATTGCAAAGGTTGAGATCCATAAAGTGATAGTTCACACCGAAATGTAGTCCAAAGCCTGTATGGTTTTCTTTCTTCAGTAGAACTCATTTAATGAGATTGTTACTAGTCATGTCCTAGAGCTTCATATTTCTCTTACTGCATGATGAAAGTAAGACATGTTGAGAAAGTTATGATCATTTTCATAAAAAATACACATTCTATTTGAATTATTTTGGATATGCACAATTAAAAAAAATGTAAGTACGTCTTGAATTGCATGTTTTCTTGTACTTGTTACTTAGAAAAGGACAATGCAAACATAATGTTTGATCATAATTCTGCACCTGCATATGCAATGAGACAACCGAGATTTTGGCTTTTAGAGCAAAAAAATAAAACAAAAATGTTGTGCTAGAACGAGTATCGTTAAAGTTTTATACTGTTAAAAATAAGTTCTGCAATACAGCAGTGGCCAAAAGAGATGTCCAGCTTATAAAAGAGGACATCCTCACCTTTTATTCAAATATTATTACAAGTTTCGTAAGCTTATCAAATGTATTGTGTTTGGAATCAATTGTTTATTTGTGATAATAAATGTGCATACATTGGCAGGCTGTCATACATATAAATTACGAACACATGCAGAAACAAGAGAACCAATGAAATATTAATAACTGATTATGTATGCCTTTTCCTGTGAGCATTTTGTTTTTCTATGCACTGTTCAAATAAACACTGTAGCTGTAGTTTGCCTTTCTGCCAAATAATTTTGTCAGATAAATACCTTAACCAAGTTTAGTGTTTTCTTCTTCCCTCATATTTTAAATATTTAAAAAATTCTCATATTTTGAACTTGTAAGGTCATTAAAAACAAATATCCCAACACTTTCTGTACCAACGATGAGAATGTGAATTTTGGAGGTGTTTTTGCTTGGCATATTGTGCTAGAAAGTAATCACAAAGTGCAATATTTTGTTCAAATTGTTAACTTCTGCAAGACGCAGACTTGTGCTTTCTTATCATTTCAGATTCACTTCATGCCAACAATTTTTATATGCATGCACTATACGGCTAAAATCCAGATGTCTGTTGATAATAATCAAATATTAATTACCTCAAACCACAATCTGATGCTCATGCTTTTCAGCATTCATTAAAACATATGCCAGGGATTTTATTCACTTCACAGAATATAGAAAAATACTCAATGTTTTCAAAGTAGAATACAAATCACGGTGCATCTTTTCCCGAGGTCTATATTTGCAGAGCGAGTAAACGAGTAGCCGAGAAGAAACGTCTTTAAATAAACAATGACCCTGCGCTCGAGTCCAATGCGGCGCCTAATTAACCAACAAGATATAAATGATACCATTTGGAGATGCTCTCTTACGAGGAAAACAGGGGAAAGAAAAACTACAGCTGTTTGCGCAGAAGATATCCCAATTGCGCGTGTGATATTTGCAAGATTCAATTAAGCTAATGCGAGTGTGAGGTACAAACCTAAAAGGATAATTAATCCATGAGCAGCCAACCAACCAGAAAGTGATAAACACTCACTCCAGCCATCAGCATCACGCTGGGTTTGCCGGTGATGATATCTCTTATCAGACTCTTAGAGTAATTGTTGTTATACGACGGGAATCAAAGATACAAGAGGCAAAAGCACATCTAGAATATCCAGAGAGCCAATTAACAGAGATCTGGATGCACTTAGACACCAAAGCGCGCGCTTCACACCTTCCTGTGAGCCAAATGTGCCCGCATCCCATATTCTTCACCCATAATTAATCAGAACAAGTCCGTTTGGGACACGAGAAGAAAAGGGTGTTAACACAAAAGGAAACCTATACCGTTATAGGCGCCGCTGCAATAGAAGCACTCCACAAATGAAGGCTTTTTGAAGAAGTAACGCACTATTTTTAATGGTTAGTTTAATGAGCATGCATACTGAATGTATTTTATACTCTAAAAATGGTTTAGCAACATCACACCAATGAAGAGAGACTCCAGTTACACACTTTGGCTAAATAATAATGGGAATGTTGGAAAATTCATCACGTCTACAGACGGTGGATAAATCATAGACGACAATATCGTGTGGAATGGCAGGGACAGACGCTTTCTTTTTCCCATTATACCAGATACACTTCAGGACTATTATAAATAGTCCTCTGGAAAATGCATCTGTGTAGAACATTTGAGACAAAACAACAAACCCAGCCAAAAGACATCATCTGTGATCTGGCAGAAGACTGTTATGAATAATAAAATTTGCTAATTTATGAGCTGGAGCAGACGTTGTATGCAGAGGACATTATTTTAGGTAACATTTCAGTTTTTGCTATTAACTAGTTGCTTATTAGCATGCATATTAATAGTATATTGGCTGTTTATTGGTTCTTATTAAGCAATGAATATTTGACAATGTGCACCTCAAGTGTGCATCATTCCACTTATATTGCTTATATTACAATTATTCCACTTATATTACGGTTACCACACCTCAAAACATTGTTCAGATGTTGTAAAAAAGACATTTGTGACCTTAACCTTCAAGTACGGTGTCCCAGTAGTGCAGCCATACTAAATTCAACCACGTAATTAGGAGTTTATTGAGAAAAAAATTAGTTAATAGTGACACCTTAAATGCATAGGACAGTTAACTGCACACTAATCTAAAGTGTGACCATACATTTGATTAACAAACATAATTTAAATGTTTATTAAGCTAGCGTTCGCTTTGATTTGAGGTTTTCCTGTCCTTATTGAGTCCTTTGGTTCCCCACAATACAGACCAAACCTGACCCGCACACAGATCAAGATTAAACGTGTTTCACACTCTTTCATTCTTCTTAATGCTCTTCATAAATTCTTCATGCATCCCCTGCAATCCCATCATCCACTCTGTCTCCAGTTAAAACCGTTAACTTTGATTCCAGCGAGGCCGGTTTTGTGATTTACGCCAGTAATAACAGAAAATAGGTATCATGTGATTGTTTTTTTTCCTCGGTTCGCTGAAACAAATACTTGTCATCCCCAAAAACCTGCTATGAAATCTATAAAACCGAAGTGGCATCCACATATCAAAAAGTTATCCGTAATCCGTGCGAGCAAATGACTTTCTCCCGGTTTTATCGTATTGTGCGGTGCGCGTTAGTGATTGTATCTTTACACCTTTCTGACAGATCAATAAGTGTCTCTCCGTTTGGATTTGTGGTTGTAATGTTCTGCACAGTGAGCACAAGCATGACAGGAGTTAGTCAGCACATTCACAGCGGCCAAAAACAATCAGCAAAAGAAACAAACTCCTACAAGAGTGATTCACAAAAGACGTGTGATGGGAGAAACTGACTTCAGGGCTGTAAAATCATTTTTTAAATCTTTAATCTCATATGCTTAAACAGGATGACGGTCAAAAGTTACTTTTCTTGTGTGCAATAAACACATGTACTAAAATGACCTACAGTTTATAAATAACAATACACAGTGAATCTAGTAGGGTGCAATGGAAAGTGTTTGACACTTTTTTGTACCATTTTTCTTTTTTTATATATATAATTTTCTTATAAACGTCAAATACAAATTAAAAATATTTTGAAATCAACTATGTGCACTATAAAATATAATGATCTTGAAAAAAGTATTGTATGCTCAGCAAGGTGTTATTGCATGTATTATTGTGAAATATTATAATTCAAATCAGCTGTGAATGTGAATATATATTAAAATATAATTTATTCCTGTGTTCAAAGCTGAATTTATCATCATTACTCCAGTCTTCAGTGTCACATGATCCTTCACTAATCACTCTCATAAGAGGATTTGATGCTCAAGAAACATTTATGATTATTATCAAAGTTGCTGCTTCATATTTTTGTCGAAACCTAATGCATTTTTTTTTATGATTCAGCATTTAATTGAAAAATAAGTCTTTTGTGAAGTTATAAATGCCTTTATTGTAACTTTTGACCAATTTTGCAAGCTTATTTGCTGAATAAAAGTATTAATTTGTACTTTTTTTTAAACATCCCAAACTTTTTAAAAGGAAGTGTACTTAGCTTAAAATAAATATTTCAAATACATTTTGGTATACTTCTTTTTCACTTGGGTACTAAGCAAATAAACCTATTAAGTTCATCAAGTTGTAACACAAATAGAACAACATGATCACACATCAAATAAATCAGATAAATAAAAATGTCACACCTCTTTTTAATCCTTTAAATCCTCAATATTTTTGCATAGATAACATCACTTCAGGACTATAGTCAGCTCGTTCGTAAAACAATTACCGTGATTTTAACGGTAAAAGACTGTAAAAATGCTACGGTGAAAAACTATACACAGTTTCCGTACTATACACGGTGAATAACTGTAATAGATCTAAGCTTACATTTAATGTAATTTTACAGTAAAATGGCATTAAATTTAGTTTTTGGAAGTGAAAAAGAACAAGTCATTATGTAATTTACAGATAAAAACCCGATACAGATAAAAAATTTACATTTCCAGAACTCCCTGTGTGACACTTTTCATTTTATGTATTTTTGTTGAAATAACTTCTTATTTTTCTTCTAATCAGTAATGTACATTAGGGTTTTGTGTTACATCTAATGTGTAAAATTAATCTTAATTGCATTTTAAACGTGTCATGCTAGTTACCATGATCATGATGGTGTTTAGTGTTTGTGTAAATGACACTTCTCAATATTAGTGTTGTCCTCCTTTAAGCCACTTGTGATCAGCTTTGATTAATCATGTTACTTATCTCCGCTGTAAAAGGTGGTTATATGGTTATTTCCTGTAAATTTAACTTAAGTGTCATGAACTGCCTTTTTTATACTGTTATCTGAGGTCAACTAATGATGTCCGTGTGGTTTTTACAGTCAAAAACATCCTAACTAATAAGTATTTGGCTATTTACTACACTGGTTTTGAGGCTCTCTCCTCAACGCTGAGTTTTGATGGGCGTGTCACTGGAGACTTGAAAGTAAACGCCCACGGCTAGCATTGGATAAGATTTGCATATTTAATGAGCTTCAGCTCCGCTGTCAGTTCAGTTCAAGGAGAGATTGTTTTGAAAGCGGCAACCGGGATGATTCTCTGACAGGGCTCGTAAATGTCTTTATCAAACAAACACAATGATTTATTTCTCATCCACCCGTGATTGATTGGACTATTATTTCTGTATTACATGGCCCGCACTATCTGTGGATATAAGCGTGCGTGCACACATACACACATACATGCCCAGATCAAGAAAATATTATTTCTGCCGATGGGTGTACATTTTGGTAGCCCGTCTGGAAAACACAAACCCCCCGGACTACTATTGCATATAAAAAAATACATTTTACTCACATAAGTTTATTGCACTATTCCTGTCAGATCCAATACAGAAGGCACAGCATTGGGTCTGTAAATCCAGCACTTGAGACGTTTACGAACGATTCCGCAGTGAAATGAAGCGAACACACAAACGGTCTTCCCCATGTAAGCTGGAACTTCATTAAAAATAAATGTAGTTTCACACATTTCTAATATTAGGATCCAAAGGAAGCTTATGCAGTGTTCTTCTTACACGTTCTTACACATCTTACACGTTCATTGCTCCTGGCTAGCGTGATCCGTTGAGTCGGTGGGCGGAGCTACTGAATTAGACATACTTATTATTCTGTAGAGGCGGTGTTTCGCCACTAGATGACGTCAAGATGCGCACACAATCGTTTTCTGGGCCTGGTGTCTATAAAAGCTTTTCTTTGACTAACAAGGACGTTTTCAGCTCGGAAACGTACAGGATAATCTTATATTTCCATGACCTTTATATATCAACAGCTCAAGGGAAAGTTGATTTCTCAATGTATCACCCCTTTAAATCTGTAAAACCTAAAATGATGCTACTGTATTTTTTTTACAGTAAAGTTCTGGCAACCACAGCTGCCATTTGTTTACCGTAAATTTTACAGGGATTATTTTTTTTACAGTGCATATGATGGCGTTACAATGGTGCAACCCTCCCCAATTTCCAGTCTATCCATGTAGTTTCCTTGCCACCAAACTTTTTCCAGACGGCTTACTCTTACTCTTTTACAGCACCGAACTACAAGCCAGTTAACATTACTGGAGTGTATTCTGTGAGCAAAAGACCCCTGTGAACTGAATGACAGCTTGCCTCATGTCATCAGAAACAACTGCAACAAACGGAGTACAGCACCCGTCCCTAATGTGCCCAAAGAGGGGGTCCGTTTCACATGCGTTTTAGACGCGGTTAAAACTGTGCTGCCACTCCACCCCATGCAGCTCCATCACCCTGGTCTAAAGCATGTGGTGGGCCACACCATGTCACATCCGTGGCCTGGCATTTCTCAGACAAATGCTAACATGTCAGTGGGCGGCGGGCGGAAGGGCAGCGTGACGGCTGACATCGGTTTTAAAAGCACCGTGGAGCCGCGACGTGGACAAATTAACAATATGCAAACCAGGACCTGCCAGTGTTGTGTTTACTCACAGAGCACAGACATTGTCATGGGGAATTTATTCCCGGCCTCGCCGCAGAAACATGACAATAAAGCAGCACTCAGCAATTAAGTTTTTATCACCCCCACCGCCCCCCTCCCAGCATGCACAGCATGTGTGGGCCGATGATTTCAATCTTACTCTGCTACGCTTGTGTGTCGCTGCACGGATCAGTAAATACCACAAAGACAAAGCAGAGGGGAGAAAAAGTGATTCATCATTTGGTGTTATATAGGGCTGTCAGTCCGTCACGCTCAGGTGATGATCTGATTAGGCTGATGATGTCATTTAAACATCAACATGAATCGAAACTATTCTTACATCAAATTCAGATGCTATTTTGTCATCTCTGGCATTTTATACGAGATGAGAAAAACATTCTTGAACTGATGGGAAAAGTATATAAGCAGATGTTTGGGTTTAAAAACTTTAAACACAACTTTTTTGCAACTTCATGTCAGCTAACGCTCAGGGGATTGATAGATGGGATTTTAACGGTAAAATACTGTAAAAATGCTACGGTGAAAAACAGCTAATTGGTTGGTTGAGAGTTTCCGTACTATATACGGTGAACAAGATCTAACCTTACACATTGAATTTAATTTTACAGTAAAATACCATTAAATTTACACACTGTAAAAAATGATATGTTCAATAAGTTATGAAAACATATGTTTTTACATCGTTTTAACTAATCAAAATAAGTTAGGAAATGTTAAACTTTTTTTATACAAGATGTAACTCATTTTTTAAAGTCAGTTTAACATGATTTAAGTTGAAATAACTTAAACATAAGTTGATTGTACTGCTAAAGTTCAAAATTTGCCCTTTTTTTTACAGTGCAGTTTTTGGAAGTGAAAAAGAACCAGTCGTGTAATTTACAGTGAAAAAACGTAAATTGACTGTGGCAAGGGGGGCGTGGTTCAGCGAGGTCTGCAGCGGGAGAGAGGGCCGCGGGACGAGCGGTAAGTGAGTGGGTTGGACGCAGATTAATAACACCTGTCTCTTGTTCTAGTAATGAGCGCGGAGACGGGATAAAACACCAGCGGAACCGGAGACCAGGGAGAGAGAGAGTCGGACTGTTGATGCGAGACCCTGAGTTATCCGGAACCCGGAAGTGCGTGACCCGGAAGTGAAACTGAGACTGAGCATATGAGAAAACAGACACACACTGAAGTGTGCACGTTGAGATTGAGTTTGAAAATAAAAAGCATCAACAGTCCTGCCGACCCCCGTGTCCTCTTCCTTCCTTACTCTATCGAACTTGTTACACTGGTGCCGAAACCCGGGAAGGAAGCAGGACAGCGCCGCCGCCATGACAACGCCCTCCGCCTCCCCATTTGCGGATATCATCAACTCCCTCGCGGTCCTCCACCAGGAACACCATCAGACATTGCTGGACCTTCGGACTGAACAGGAGCGCCGCTTCGAGGCGATCGTCCAAGGCCAGCAAGAGGACCGCGAGCGGTTCCGGAGCTGGATGGACCGGGAGGTTCGCGCCGAGGCCGCTGGGCGGGCCAGCGCACCGGTGCACGTGCCCCTGCAGAAAATGGGGCCGGAAGACGACCCGGAGGCCTTCGTCGATTTGTTCCAGAAGGCCGCGGAGGCCTGCGGGTGGCCCCGGGCACAGTGGCCGGTGCGCCTCATCCCCCTTCTATCTGGCGAAGCCCAGGCGGCCGCGCAACATCTACCGGTCGCGAACCTCCTGGACTACGACGACCTGAAGCGGGCCATACTTCAGCGGGTCGGCCGGACCCCAGAACAACACCGCCAGCGTTTCCGCTCCCTGGAGTGGGGTGAGTCCGGTCGACCCTTCGCCTTGGCCCAACAGCTCCGGGACGAGTGCCGCAGATGGCTGCTGGCCGGCGGCAGCGACGTGGACCATGTTGTCGATCTGGTGGTGCTGGAGCAGTTCATCACTCGGCTTCCCCGGAAGACCGCCGAGTGGGTCCAGTGCCACCGGCCCACATCGCTGGAGACGGCCATCCACCTGGCGGAGGACCACCTGGTGGCGTGCCCGGGGGTCGGCGAACCCCCACTAACTTCTCCCTCTCTCTCTCCCCCCTCTCTCTCTCTCTCTCTCGATCTGTCCCTCTCCCCAGGTCCCGCCCTCCAGGCCCTCCTCGCGTCCCCCCCAGAGGCCGGGGTGGGATGGGCCTTGGACCGTCTGGGAGTTCGCGGGTCCCGCCCAGGGGGGCGGGGCCACTGGGGGCTGGTGGTGACAATGGCTCTGGTTCCGCCCCCTTTCCGCGCTCATCCTCCAACCCACTCTCCGCCGCAGGGGTGGCGGGTAAGCCTGGGCTGGCCTGCTGGCGGTGCGGTGATCCGGATCATTTTGTGGACCGATGTCCGAGGATGGACATCGGGACAATGATCCGGATCCCGGACGTCCAGCGGACCACCCCCGATCAAGCAGGAGAGTACCAAATTCCTGTAAGTATCAAGGGGGGTACATTTCAGGCCTTGGTGGATTCAGGATGTAACCAAACCTCGATCCATCAAAGCCTGATGCAGCCTGGGGCATTGGATACAAGCCGCATGGTTAAGGTGCGGTGTGTGCACGGGGATGTGGTGGAATATCCGGTTGTCCCAGTCACGATACAGTTTAGGGGGAAAAAGCATAGTGTTGAGGTGGCGGTTAGTCCCCACCTCCGGCATCCGCTAATTCTGGGGACGAATTGGCCCGCCTTTTCGGCGTTATTGGGGTCGTTATGCGCGGATGCCGCTTGGGGAAACAAGGCTAGGAACGGGGCGGTGCGAGTGCAGGTTGGCGAGACTGATACGGGACCCTTGGGAACTGCTTCAGAGGAACCGAGCGGGGTCGAGAGACTGATTCTCTCGGACCGCGATGACTTCCCTCTGGAGCAGTCTCAAGATGAGACTCTAAAACATGCTTTTCAACAGGTCCGCACTATCGACGGTCAGTCCCTCCAACCCGCATTGCCTGTCACGTATCCTTATTTTGCCATAATTAAGGATAGGTTGTATCGAGTGACCCAAGACGCTCAGACAAAAATGGATACAACCCAGTTGTTAGTACCAAAGAGCCGCCGGGAAATGCTTTTCCAGGCGGCTCACTCTAACCCGATGGCGGGCCACCTGGGACAGGCGGCCACGCTGAATCGTTTAATGACCCGATTCTTTTGGCCCGGCATTCATGACAATGTGCGCAGGTGGTGCGCGTCTTGTCCTGAATGTCAGTTGGTGAACCCACTGGCCGCCCCAAAAGCGCCATTGCGCCCCCTACCATTAATGCAGGTCCCCTTCGAGAGAATTGCGATGGACCTCATCGGGCCATTAGAGCGATCCGCACGCGGACATCGTTTTGCGCTAGTTATCGTGGACTACGCAACACGATATCCGGAAGCAGTGGCTCTCCGCAACATCTCGGCGAAGAGTGTTGCGGACGCACTGTTTCGTTTAATCTCCCGGGTGGGGATTCCAAAAGAAATCCTCACTGATCAAGGCACGGCGTTTATGTCACGCACGTTAAGCGAATTGTACGGATTATTGGGCATTAAATCCATTCGAACCAGCGTCTATCACCCACAAACAGACGGCTTGGTCGAACGATTTAATCGCACTCTTAAATCCATGATCCGTAAATTCGTACAGGAAGACGCCAAAAATTGGGATCGGTGGTTAGAACCCCTCTTATTTGCTGTGCGCGAGGTCCCGCAAGCCTCCACGGGGTTTTCCCCCTTCGAGCTTCTCTACGGGCGACAGCCACGGGGGGTGCTGGACGTCCTACGAGAAACTTGGGAGGAGGGGCCTTCGTTGGCCAAAAACGAAATTCAGTACGTCATGGACTTGCGAACAAAACTCCACACATTGGGGCGGCTATCTAGGGAGAATTTGTTGCAAGCCCAGGACCGCCAGAGCCGGTCATATAACAGGGGTACTAAACTACGCAAATTCACACCGGGAGAGAAAGTGCTCGTTCTACTCCCAACGTCGAGCTCAAAATTAATGTCAAAGTGGCAGGGGCCGTTTGAGGTCGCACGGCAGATAGGAGAGCTCGATTATGAAGTGATACGATCCGATAGGAACGGGGCACGTCAAATATACCACCTCAATCTGCTTAAAAAATGGAATGAGGTGGAATCGGTGTTGTTGGCAACGGTGATCGGGGGAGAGGATGATCTCGGGCCAGAGGCGAGCATTAAAGCGCAATCAGTCGCGTTGGCCCCGGGGGGAGATCACCTCTCACCGTTACAACTCGCTGATTTATCGAAATTGCAGGCGGAGTTCGCTGACGTGTTCTCGCCCCTACCGGGACGTACCGACTTGATTCAGCACCATATCGAGACCGAGCCGGGCGTGGTAGTTCGCAGCCGGCCGTATCGCTTGCCTGAACACAAGAAAAAAGTAGTTCAGGACGAATTAGGCGCAATGCTCGACATGGGAGTAATCGAGGAGTCCAACAGTGACTGGGCGAGCCCGATAGTTTTGGTCCCCAAAACAGACGGCTCGGTCAGGTTCTGTGTGGACTACCGCAAGGTGAACGCTGTGTCGAAGTTCGACGCGTATCCAATGCCACGGGTTGACGAGTTGCTTGATCGGTTAGGCACGGCTCGATTTTATTCGACACTGGACTTAACAAAGGGCTATTGGCAGATCCCCTTGTCTCCATTGTCCAAAGAAAAAACAGCTTTCACCACGCCGTTTGGATTACACCAATTTGTCACGCTTCCTTTCGGCTTGTTCGGGGCGCCCGCAACCTTCCAGCGGCTCATGGATAGGATTTTGCGTCCCCATGCTGCATATGCTGCTGCGTACCTAGATGACATAGTGATTTATAGTCACGATTGGCAGCGGCATATGCAGCATGTGAGGGCGGTCCTGAGGTCGCTGAGGAGAGCGGGGCTCACGGCCAATCCGAAGAAGTGTGCGATTGGGCGGGTGGAAGTAAGGTATCTGGGCTTCCACTTGGGTCATGGACAGGTGCGTCCCCAAATTGATAAGACTGCCGCAATTGCAACCTGTCCGAGGCCCAAGACCAAAAAGGAGGTAAGACAGTTCTTGGGGCTGGCGGGATATTATAGACGGTTTATACCAAATTATTCGGACCTCACCAGCCCTTTGACTGATCTTACTAGAAAGGGGCTACCAGATACGGTCCAGTGGACGGAGCTGTGTCAACAGGCTTTTACCCAAGTGAAGGCTGCTCTATGTGGCGGGCCGCTTTTACACTCCCCTGACTTTTCTCTCCCTTTCTTGTTGCAGACTGACGCGTCGGACAGGGGGCTGGGCGCAGTCCTGGCCCAGGAGGTGGAGGGGGGAGAGCGGCCGGTGCTGTACATTAGCCGTAAGCTCTCCAAGAGGGAAGCTAAGTACAGCACCATAGAAAAGGAGTGTTTGGCCATCAGATGGGCCGTTCTCACTCTCCGCTATTACCTCCTGGGGCGGGAGTTCACTCTCTGTTCGGACCACGCTCCTCTCCAATGGCTCCACCGCATGAAGGATACCAACGCGCGGATCACCCGTTGGTATCTGGCTCTTCAGCCGTTTAAGTTCAAGGTGGTCCACAGGCCGGGTGCTCAGATGGCTGTGGCCGATTTCCTCTCCAGAAATGGGGGGGGGGGGGGGGGGGCTGCAGGCCGGACGGCTCCCCGGCCTGAGTCGGGCGGTGGGGGTATGTGGCAAGGGGGGCGTGGTTCAGCGAGGTCTGCAGCGGGAGAGAGGGCCGCGGGACGAGCGGTAAGTGAGTGGGTTGGACGCAGATTAATAACACCTGTCTCTTGTTCTAGTAATGAGCGCGGAGACGGGATAAAACACCAGCGGAACCGGAGACCAGGGAGAGAGAGAGTCGGACTGTTGATGCGAGACCCTGAGTTATCCGGAACCCGGAAGTGCGTGACCCGGAAGTGAAACTGAGACTGAGCATATGAGAAAACAGACACACACTGAAGTGTGCACGTTGAGATTGAGTTTGAAAATAAAAAGCATCAACAGTCCTGCCGACCCCCGTGTCCTCTTCCTTCCTTACTCTATCGAACTTGTTACATTGACATTCCCAGAATTCCCTGCGTTACACATATTTTCAATTAAATAACTTTCTTCTTAGCTTTTCTAATCAGTTATGTACATTAGGGTTTTATGTTACATCTAGTGTTGTTAAATTATTGTTTATTGCATTTTTAAAATGTCATGCATGTTACCTTAATGGTGTTTAGTGTTTGTGGGAATGAAACCCCGTATATAAGAGCATTGTACTCCTAAAAACTTGATTCATCATGCGCCTCATCTCCACTGTGATTTACAGTATATATCAACGGTACACAACAGATGTTAGTATTTCAATATGTTGGTAATTTAACATTGTTTCATTTATTTCAGTACCATAAAATAAAACACATTGTACATTTTTACAGTGTACACATGATTATTACAATATAAACCTTAAAATTATATGGTTTTGAACTGTAAAATAGAAAGTGCTGTCCCGTAAAACCTAAAATGGTGCAACCCTATTGTTTACAGTAAAATTCTGGCAACCACAGCTGCTGGTGTTTTACCTTACATTTTACTTGACTTTTTTATTTATTTTATTTTTTACAGTGTTTAGTAGAATAAATTGACATATTTGCAAAGTTGCTTATAGTTAGTAGAATGTCTAAAGTGGACCATCGAAAATAAATTGTGTTAGAGATGTTTGTTGTAATTCTAACATGCTTTATATTCTGTTACAGAAAAACAATAAAGGCTGATTAACACACACACGACAGACACTTTGTCAGGTTTTGTTGAGATAAGTGTGTAACCCATCGCTGTGGGTTGGCTCTCGTAATTCAAAGCTGCGTTTCCACTGAAGGAACTGGAAACTTTGGAGTGGTACTCTGTGTGTTTCAACTGCAGGGTCTTAATGAAGTTCATTAAAAAAAAAAAACATTTCCCGCTCAGAAAGTCCCTGTTCGAGACGTAGTAATTTTTCAAAGTTCAGGAACTTTTGGAGATGGGATTTGGGCACTGAACATGCTGAGTGATTGAGGTTATCGTATGTTTTTACTTACTTATGTTAACAGACTACAGCTTTCTTTGACAGAACATTGTTTATGTATTGATGCAAAAATCTAGTAATTGCATATCATTTAAAATAGATGCACAGATGCATATAATTTAAAATATACTCTTGTTTCAAAATCAACACATGGCTTTTTTTTTCTCGGGTAAAGCAAAGAAAACGACACATTACCAGGCATTTAGGTTAAAAAAAATGCCCCAATGGAGAGCACTCGTCCTTTCTTAAAGGTGGAAAACAAGGTTATTTATGACCTGCAGGATTTCTTTTAAAACGGTTTAAAAACTAAAGAAAAGATGAGAGTCAGCTTAGAATAGCCTTTTGTAAGTTTCTAATTTAAAATGTTTGTGATTTTAGACTATTAACCTTTGTTTAAAATGTTTGCCACTTGTGTGAGCTAAATCTAAAGTACTAGGCAATATAAATGTGAATTAATGAATTGAATAAAATGTTGTTTAAATGTAGTACATACGTTAAAATCTGACATCTATAAAAGAGTAAACAAAGAGAAATGCAATTCTGACGAGATCTTCAGTAACAACTTTTGGATTTTAAATAAAAAAATAATAAGTAAATGCTGTGTTATGTGGTATACATAACCTTAGATGTGCCTTTTCACTTTTGTACCTTATCGCCCCAGTGACAGCACTGAACCTTTTTTTCCGAGAGTGTGTAATTCACACTTCACTGGTGAAATCTTAATGGCATAGTTATTCATTGTTACGGAAAACAATGCATTATTTTTTTCTCGCCCTATCTTTATCTACAGTATGTTTTAACTCAAACTGTCTCAGCTTTGTTATCATTAACAAAAACAAAACACCTTTTGTTAACAATTATTTACATCACAAATTCAGAAATCTCTGATCAACAAAAAGTGATAATCTTGTTATTTTCATGGGCATTATTCTGCAGATGTTGGACTGCAAAGTTGCACAAAGTTGTCAAACAAGTGTTGACACTAACAGGTACAGTAACTACGGCTCCCTGTGGTTTCAATGGCAAAGTTAGATGTTGAAATCAATACCCACCCACTGCCTCCCTCAGCCCAATCCATCACCACCCCCGTAACACCCTAGGAACCCTGACAGAAAGATGACAAATGGACCCATCATGCCCTCTATGTCCACCATAGCTGGAGTTCATGAGTCCATGGTGCCGTCACTTAGGCTGTGACATATATATATTATGACACGGGCCCCTACCACTTTAGACAGAAAGTTGTTTGAACAAGTGTGTGTATAAGCAGGCGTGTGTGTGTGTCATGCCAGGGGTCTGGATGAACTCTCCAGGGACTCTTGTCAGCTCAGACCCGGTTAGTCCTGTCACCTGGGACGGGCCGCAGCATTCATCACACGTCCGCCTCACTCCAGGTGTATGAACACACAACCACACATTACAATGCCAACCCCAGAGCTCAGACTAACACAAAGAACTGGCTTAACAACAAAAAAAGCAAACTTCATGATAGCAAGTCATCACAGGAGTATTCATAACTCACTGCGCATTACTTTAGATTATTTGTTATTATTGATTATATTTTGATTTATTGTAAGAGAAATAATGATACTGTGTGGTTAATAATACCAGTTTTGAAGGTGTTTCATATACATGACAAGGGTTTTATATAGACACGAGCAAATCGTTGTCATTTAGGAATAAGATCGCATGGATGTTTAAATCAGGATCGAAATCTTTTAATGGGTTGGGTCTAACGCCATTCCATGCATTCGGTCATATTCAAACAGTTAAAGAATTGATCATCATGCTAAACATGGAAAAAAATTGACGGAGTATGTCTCTTAAAAATAAACGTTATTAAATGGTTCTTTGGCAGGGTGTATGGTTCCATGAAGAACCTTTAATCTCCAGGGAACCTTTCCATTGCACAAAAGGTTCTTTTCATGCATCATGCACGGCATGTGAAAACCCATTTTTGGTTCTTCCTGGCATCTTTATTTTTTAGGGTCCTTTATGCCTGGTTCAGACTACACGATATTAGCCCGAATTTGGCACGATCTGTTTGACGTAAGGTGTCATAGGGATTCGTAAACGATAATGGTCGTCGGGACGCAAGAATTGATCGTTTCATCTCGTATAGTGTGTCATAGTATACGACAACTGAATCCGCGTCTGCGATAGGTCACGACGTCATGACAGAAAGACTAGCATGTTTAATTTTTTTTGCGGTCCTTCACGATGGGTTCTGTCACGTGTGACGCTGACCAATCGGAGCACAGACAGTTTTCGTACACAGCCTTCAAACACGGCGAAACCCATGAGAGATGACGGAGCGGCTAACTTTAGGTGGAATTATAAAATGGAGGAAAGGTTCGTGGAGTTGTGGCAATAATATTCCTGCCTGAACGATGCGTCATCGATGGACTACCAAAACCAAATAAGAAAAATGCTAGCGAACGATAGCAGAAGCCCTTCAGGAACCAGGCGAGTAACGTTACTGGAATGTAAGCTTAAAAGATGTTTTACAAATACACTGTGGTGGCAAGCTTTTACTACTGGCTAATAACTAAATATTTAATATAGAAAGAACAATATTTTACCTCAAGATCTCTTTGGAGGATTGACAGCCCATAATGTCCTCATCCAGCAAGCCAGGAACATGTTTTTTGTTGGGTTTTCTTTCTATTTTTACGCTTTTCTAAACATAAAACAGCCAAAACACACTGCTTCAGACATCGTTTGTTTACGCTCTTGTTTCTTAAAGTCGATGACATCACGCACGTTGTGACAACAAGCGATGATTGGTCGGGTAGCAACGTGTAGTCTGAAATGTTTCTAGTACAAGATTTTAGGAGTAAAAAAAAAAAAAAAAAAAAAAAAAAAAAAAAAAAAAAAAAAAAAAAAAAAAAAAAAAAAAAAAAATCGCCTAATCTGACACAGTAACTATCGTAACAGACAAAAATATCTTGTAGTCTGAACCAGGCATTAGTATTCAAACAAGTTTCAGAATGTTTTATTTTTTAGTATGGGCCTGTATGATGTCATAAAGGGCTGAATTCCTTATATGGGCACTTCTCCCAGATGAGAGCGCACGCACACACACACACACACACACACATACACACATACACATAAACCAGAACTGAACGTCTTCAACGAGCTTCGTCCAGGTTACAGGATTCGCTGGCGCTGTGTTTGTAGACACGAGAATAACTCACTAAAGAAGTGTGTTTCTGGTGTGAGGGAAAAATCAGCTCGTTCAGCTTCACAAATAACCAGCATTAAGGGAACAGTGGATGCAGTTTCTGGAGATCTGCAAGTGTGTGTGTTTGTTCCCGGTCATGAGTGGAAACCGCAGGCGGTGAGTGAAACTGCATCAAATGTGTGCTTTGTTTGCAATCGGTGCATAAGTGCATGTGAACAACACCAATGTATAGTGAATCGAACGTCATTCAGGGAGTGTGTGTGTGTGTGTGTGTGTGTGTGTGTGTGTGTGTGTGTGTGTGTGTGTGTGTGTGTGTGTGTGTGTGTGTGTGTGTGTGTGTGTGTGTAAAGTTTCTTTAGCCCACTGCACGCCTTCATGAGTTCAGCTATTTTCCAGAAAGAATCGGTCCTGCGCATCTGTCTTTTATAAATATGATTAATCTAAAGACTCTTGGGAGATATGATGCAATACTACTCTATATGTACTCAAGTTTAAAATAAGATTGGCAGAATCTCTGTGTATTTCAATCATGACAACTCATGAAGAGTTTTAGCATGTTATTCAATATTTGCACATTGCTGCTGTTGATTATTGCTGCTGCAGAGCAAGTGTGAACTTTCTACTGCTAATAGATACACAGATGCTGTACGCTGCGATGCTTCTGCCGCATTAATAGAGCCTGTAAATCCCACAGCAGATCTAGGCAGGTGGAGCTGGGGAGGTGGAGCGGTTCGGAGGACCTCTGATAGCCTACAGCAAACTATTTAAATGTTAAGAAAAAAAAAACGTATTGGCTGCAGGATCAGCAGAGGCCAATCAGCTTGTGCCATGCCGTAATTGGTGTGATTGCATGTAAAAAAAGTTTTTAAAAAATCAGTTTTAGTCATTTTAGATGAAAATTATTTTATTTCAGTTAAAACCCATTTAAATAAACAAAACAAAAAGTTTATTTTTATAACCCTGCCATAAATAACAAACATAATAACAAACTCCAAATAAGGTTCTGTTATACTAAATCAAACATTTACTGTGGCATGGCAAATCTAATGAAATCATAATTTATATTTAATAATTAAAAAAAAACTATTTCAATATAATTTCAATGTATTCAATTAAATAACAATTGTAAAACATTATTTCATTTTATATAGTACAAATATTAAACATAGTCAGCTGTAATTTGATACAGTACATGTTTATTAGAGGTATCTCCAAAATAAAGAAAAGAAAAAAATATATTGCCAACTGCTTTCACACTACCATTCCAAAAAATTGGAGTCAGTGAGTTTCTTTCTTTCTTTCTTTAAAAAAAAAAAATAATAATATATATATATATATATATAAAATAATACTTTTATTGAGCAAGGACACTTTAAATTGGTCAAAAGTGACCTTTATAGTTTTACAAAAGATTCTATTACAAATTAATGCTGTTCTTTGGAATTCCCCATTCATCAAAGAATCATGCGACACTGAATGCTGGAGTAATGATGCTGAAATGTCATTATTTTCTGTTATTTTAAATTGCAGTATTGCTGTGTAATTTATCAAATACATGCAGCCTTGATGAGCAGAAGAGACTTTGACTTTGCATTTGTTAAAGACGAAGCAAGGGTTACATTGTTTAAACAGAAATAATGTAATAAAACTGCAAAATATGCTCAAAGTTAAATTAGTTTTTCCAAAGCGTGTGAACAAATTGGACATGCACAGCTGAATAGACTTGACTGCTGAAACGTTGTCCTCCAAATTTACCTATAGCAAATGTGATATAATCACCAAACCACATCTAACACGCCACATCTCCACGGAGAAACAGTTCAACTAATGGTTTAGAGATGCTACACTGTACAAAATTATTTAAAAAATAAGTACCTGCTTGCCTTAAAATTTTGAGATCATTAAAATAAACATTTAAGTTAATACAATATAGTCGAAAGCATTTTGTAAGCATATTAGGTCATCGTGTGTGATCCGTGATGACGCAGTGAAACATGCCAAATTGTGCTATTTTCATGATTTATCAAAAAAAAAAATGTGGTTTGGATACAATAATATTTTGGGTTTCCTTCATTGTATCAACTTTTTATTTTATTTTATATAACATATATATACACATTACATAACATATACATTATATAACAAACTCAAAATTTTAAGGCAACCAGGTTACTTACTTTTTTTTTATTTAAACCAACTATTTTTTGCCGGTGTGCTTTGAAAGTGGCGGGTCACGGTCCGGCATTAGTGTCAAATCACATGAGCCTTATTCGCTCCTCTGACATTGACAAACCTCTGTTTTACACTCCAGAGATGACAAGTCAGCCTTTACACTCGACTACACTGTGAACAAACGGCTTGAATGAAGGGTTGGTCTCTGCACACAGACGCGTAAAGCCCTCCCCTAAGCTTTCAGCGACGTGTCACACACACGGATGCTCTGTTCGCAGCTTTGCGTTGTCCTTTAAATGTCAGCGATGAATGTGTGAGGTCCAATCGTCGAGACGCTCTCATGCTCAAAGCCGTGTCAATGAACATGTCACAGTTCCACGGCCCTAAGGAGATGCGTCTGCTACGCTTTTAAAGACCTCAGACATGCCTGCGCTGTCGAGATACCACAAATAGCATGCGTTTATGAACATGTCCTGCATGTCAACATGAAGAACAAGCAATAAACTACAGTCGCTCCTACAAAACACACGGTTCAATGTAGAGCGCATGGATTCATGACTCAATTCTCATTATGATGAGAAATGTCTTAATATAGTGATCTGGTAACACTTTATTTAGGGTTCAGTTATTAACTATTAACTAGTTGCTTATTAGCATGCATATTACTAGGATATTGTCTGTTTATTAGCACTTATAAAGCACATATTAATGCCTTATTCTGCATGACCTTACTCTACATCTCTTAATCCGACCCAATACCTAAACGCTACAAAAACTACCTTACTAACTATTAATAAGCAGTAAATTAGGAGTTTATTGAGGCAAAAGTCATAGTTAAAAGTGAATGTGTTCCCCATACTAAAGTGTTACCAATATTTCCTATACAATATAATATAGGAAATATTTGTGTTGCAAATTATAGTGAATATGTGTTCCCTATACTAAAGTGTTACCAGTGATCTAATCTAGTGATAAATATGCTGTTTAATTCATAAAAAAATTAATTAAATCAAATGAAATCCATTAAAATGATCCCATGAAGAACTACTGAAAGGTTCTGGATGGAGGTTATCATCTCTCAATGAGTTTGGGGTTTAAAAAGTCTTCCCCCAGATTTTATACTTTTTAACCAAGCATTTCTTGGCAATATCTGGTCCTTATACTCCGACTCTATTCCCAGAGGAAAAGACATTCCTTGTGTATTGCTGTTCTTGCAGAAACTATGCTGCATAGCTAAAATATCATTTTAGAAGTCTCATTAAAGTTTCATTAGTCCTGGTCTATAGACGTTTTGAAGAAGCATTGTTTTCATAGAGCTCATCTGAAGCGGATTCGTCCTATTAAACACTGACTGACTTCTGTACGGGGCTGGACTGAGGATCTACATGAGGACATTATGAGCAGTGTGTAGAGGCTCGCTAAGAGGATCTCTGGCAGTTCATATTACACACACACACACACACACACACTCGCTCACTCTCTCTCTCTCTCTCTCTCTCTCTCTCACACACTCACACACACACTCACACTCAACCGCACTCACACTCAACGGCACACACGCACACACACACACACACTCGCTCACTCTCTCTCTCTCACACACACACACACACACACACACACACACTCACACTCAACCGCACTCACACACCGACACACACTGACACACACATAGACAAACCCTCGCTCACTCTCTCACACACTCACACTCAACCGCACACACGCGCACACGCAGTCACTCGCACGCGCGCACATACACTCACTCGCAAATGCTCGCTCTTTCACACGCTCGTTCGTTCACTCACTCACACACACACACACACACACTGATTCAGACACATACATTCACTCTCACACACACTCATTCATTCACTCTCTCACACATCTGATGAAGTAAAATAACTATAAATATCTGAAATAATGAAATAAATAATTTCAGTATTGCTTGAACATATTACAGCTGTTTTGTAACTGGTTCATTATTTACAATACATTGAAAAGAAATGGTGTAGAATGTAGCCATGGCAACAGACCAGCAAGTAACACACCGAATCAAACATACAATAAAAAAATTTGTATTCTTGTAGAAAGTACTCATTTAAAAAATATTTTTTGCAACCATAAAAGTTCGTGTTTTTCAAGGAGATGTCAGAGATGAAATATGAGGCATGATGTGTGAGGGTAAGGAAAACCATGATGAATATTACAGAATATTTTACAGCGTCACTTCAATCAATCATTGTCAAATTATGCAAAAAGTATTTATTTAGGATGAAAAAAAAATCTAATAATGATATTAGCCTTGTGAAAGACAAATGAGTAGACTGTGTTATTAAAAAATATATGTTTTGGTCAGTTCTCGTTAGTCATTAATGCATGGCGTCATTATTATTCCTGAGTTTATTCTAGTGTTTGTCCTGAGTTATTGTCATCTCCATCTTCATCATGCGGTGCTACCACACAATATGTTACACCACACACACACACACACACACACACACAAGCACGCACACACGCAAACCATATATTCCACCCCCCAGCACTGTCCCTGCCCCTAAACCTACCCATCACAGGAAACTTTCTGCATTTTTACATTTCCAAAAGAACTAATTCTGTATGATTTATAAGCTTTTGTACTCTTGGGGACCTAAATTTAGGTCCCCACAGTGACACGAGTCCCCATGAGTCTGTGTGCATTCAGGTTGAAGTCCCCACCTGGCTAGAAAAACATGTACACACACACACACACGTCTGGTTTGCTATCTTTGTGGGGACTCACCATAGACGTAATGGTTTTTATACCATACAAACTGTACATTCTATCCCCTTACACTGTCCCTGCCCCTAAACCTACCCATCACACACACACACACACTGCTCCTGCCCCTAAACCTACCCATCACACACACACACACTGCTCCTGCCCCTAAACCTACCCATCACACACACTGTCCCTGCCCCTAAACCTACCCATCACACACACTGTCCCTGCCCCTAAACCTACCCATCACACACACTGCTCCTGCCCCTAAACCTACCCATCACACACACACTGCCCCTGCCCCTAAACCTACCCATCACACACACACTGCCCCTGCCCCTAAACCTACCCATCACACACACACACCCCTAAACCTACCCATCACACACACACACCCCAGGAAACATTCTGCATTTTTACTCTCTCAACAACAACAAAAAACTCATCCTGTATGATTTATAAGCCTTTTGAAAAGGGGGACCGCTGGCTGGCTGATCTTAGGTGTTACTATCCTAATGGGGACATTTGGTCCCCACAATGTAATATAAACAAGGACACACACACACACACACACACAGGCATATTTAAAGGTGGTTCTTAAACCTTGCTGACCTATATTTGCACACACTGAATCATCAGCGGCGAAACTGACAGTGTAATCCCTATTAGTGAATGTGCTTCCTCATAAACCCTGACCCTCGCACGCTAGCTCCGCTCCTCGCTCTGACACTCATGCCTCAAAGCAAAACCAACGCAAAGCGAAAAGACATGCCCGACTGTCAGCTCGCAAGCTGTGGGTCGTATGTCTTTTATCACTCTGTCTTTTCAGAACCATCATAAGAATTTCTAATTATTTTCACTCTCCAACCTCATAAAACATGTCGTCCAAAAGAGAGACCATATTCTTTAGCCAGAGATCTCCACGATCCTGTTTGTAATTATCAATTCATTTGGGAATATGGGATTTTCTTTAAAAAATAAAGGATTGTTTTTCTCTGGGACGGAACCACATCACACAGTATCAGACATAGAGCTTTATTGTAGCTTCAAAACCGAGAGAATGGAAAGCGAACAATAAGGCGCCACTGATGAAGTCTGCGAATCCCTGAGGAAGAGAGTTTGCCGTTTGAAGATAACAGGATTTGTTTTGTTTTTTTCTCTCTTGCACTCAAAGTTTTTGTCAGAGCATCTCAAATGACACATGAAGTCTGGGCAAATCATTTATGAAACACTTCTCACAGGAAAACATTACATGGTGTGGGCAGGGGGAAACACATACACCCATAATGGAATTCAATGAGAAAAAAACATCATACTAATACAATAAGCTGGCTCTCACTTCAGCCGTACGGCACAGACGGGCTGGGACTTTCTCCACTGCGTCAGAACTGGTTTAGGAGGCCATTTATCACGGTTATGTCTGTGTTTCATGGTTTGGACAGTGTGATATCTATGCGTGATTTCCAAGCACCCACCAAAGCAACGAAAGCAGCTGAGAGCGTTGCATTTAGTTTTATGGAAAGCGCTCCATTGATTTCCTAACGTGGCGTTTCTGAACTTCCAAAGAACAAAAGCCCAAAGCAAAAAGCACAACCAATGGCAAGCCAATGTCTGAAGTGAACTGTTGTTTCAGAAACTTATTGGCAAAAGTTTAAGCTTTGAATAAAACTACTCAGCAATGAGATGAATTAAAATAGGCTATACACATATTGTATCTTTTGATTCAAAATCAAAAAAGGAATTAGTCGTCTGAATGAATGATTCAAAGACTTGCTCATGAGTCAATCACTCATTCAGTCCCTGAATGAATCAGTGTTTTAAATAAGTATAGTTTAAATGAAAGACTTAAATACACTTGTTAAAGACAGTTTTTTCTAATGAATCATTTAAACGATTCAAAAACGTATTCAAACAAAGACAGACACTTGTTTCATTCCCGAATGAATTGGTGTTGTGAACAAATCATTTTACTGAATGATTCAATGACTCACTCTTTAATGACAACTACTTGAGTCCCTGAATGAATAAATGTTTTAATGAATCATTTGAGTGTATGATTCAAAAACTCACTTAAGGAGATTGTCCCTTGTTTTACTCCTGAATGAATCAGTGTTTTAAACAAATCATTTGACTAAAATGATTCAATATTTGACTGAATGAGTCACTATAGTTCCTAAATGAATCAGTGTTTTAAACTAATTATTTGACTAGATGATTCAATATTTGACTGAATGAGTCACTATAGTTCCTAAATGAATCAGTGTTTTAAACTAATTATTTGACTAGATGATTCAATATTTGACTGAATCAGTCACTATAGTTCCTGAATGAATCTGTTTTAAACAAATCATTTGACTAAATGATTAAATGACTAGCTCATAAAGACAACTACATGATTAGTTCCTGAATTAATTGTTTGAGTGAATGATTCAAAAAGAGTCACTTGTTTCATTCCTGAATATATCAGTGATTTTTATACAAATCATTTGACTGAAGGATTCAATGACTCGCCCACAAAGTATTTTGTCGCCACCCATCGATGTATTAATGCTAAATTATTCTCAGCTCAACCGTCACTCAAATTTGGAAACAGGTCAGTTGTTTTATATCAATCTCCACTCGCGGCATTAATAATTATCCATGTCTGCTGGTGTTTAGATGAACTCATTACTAAACTGCTGCGAGTGAGTACAGAGCATAGCAGTGCAGAAGATGCTCAGTCTCGTCGCAATCAACACAAGCCGCTCTGTGATGATAATACTCCTCAATGATGTGCTTCATCATGTGCTTCAGAGAAGGTCAGGTCATGGACCGCTGCTCTTGCACATGCTAGACGCTTTTGAGGAGAACGTCCTGTAAAAGCAGCTTTGAGACACATTTGACCTAGCCTGGATGCCAGCCGAACCTAGCCCCGTCCACAACATTTTTAGGTCGGACAGTTCGGTCTGGACTTGATCCATAGAGAATTATTCCTGAAAAGAAACTGACCAATGAAATAATCAGGGCGGGCTTTAGACGATGATGGACAGATGCATAGCTGTCAACCCTCCCGTTTTTCCCGGGTTTCTCACGTATTTTAGCTCTTTTCCCGCTGTCTTCCCGTTTTAGTATTTTCCCGTAAAATATCCCGTTTTTTACGCTCTGATTGTGTTAACTCAGAACACGCAACTACATCTGTGTCTGAAGCTTTTAACGGTCTATGCTGTGTGAAGTGGCTTTTGCACTTGGGTTGCTAGACCTCCAGTCAAGCAGGTGGCAGTATACAGACAGTAGCTTACTATCGAAGAAGAAGACAGTTGCAGCGGCGGGCGGGAGAAAGAGGGAAAAGGGTACCGAAACCCGGTATTAAACGGGCCCCGGGGCTGAATTTTGAAAGACTGTTGTATCGATAAGCTCGGACGTTATCGGTTCTGCTGTCGGTACTTTTGAAAATGCACGTGACGAGAGAGAGAGAGAGAGAGAGAGAGAGAGAGAGAGAGAGAGAGAGAGAGAGAGAGAGAGAGAGAGAGAGAGAGAGAGAGAGAGAGAGAGAGAGAGAGAGAGAGAGAGAGAGAGAGAGAGAGAGAGAGAGAGAGAGAGAGAGAGAGAGAGAGAGAGAGAGAGAGAGAGAGAGAGAGAGAGAGAGAGAGAGAGAGAGAGAGAGAGAGAGAGAGAGAGAGAGAACAAAACGACAGCCCACGGACAGAACTAAACATTCAAATAGCCTAGTTTCACTTTACACTAGATTGTGATAATGTGATTTAATTTAGATTTTGGCTTCTTTGGCAAAGATTATAATTTTGATATTCATATCTAGCGCAACTTAATTCCCATTGCAGCAGTTGCCTACGCTGTCATTTCTCCATATAACTCAAACGCAATGACAGAATAAGCACGATCAGTGATTGTTGTAAAATGCAGTCTAGCTACTGTTGGTAAATTGTGGGACGCGTTTAATAATAAAAAGAGCGATTAAAAGCACAAACATGTGTGCAAGAGATTGTTCCCAAGTCGGCGCGCGCTCTGAAACAGCCACAACGAGACGAGAAAATTACACTTTCGGTTTCACACTCGCGTCTAAACGATCAAATGTACTCAAACATCTATGTCAAAATGACCGGCTTAGAGAGTCTCTTAAACACAGTTTGTGTCTAAAATGGACGTGGTTATTATGGATAGTCGGGAGAAAGTGTAATGTATCTGCCTATTATCAGTCGCCTATAGATCTGCACATCTGTCTTAAAGAGGCAGCGGTGTAAATAAACATGATGACGAATTACTGCGAATTAAACAACCAAATGCAAAGATAAAATCACTCACAGCTCTTGAATGAATAACCAGCTTTAATAAGCATTATTTTGGCTATTTATGATAAACTATGCAGTGTTATTTTACGTTTGATTAGCCTACTAGAATTCTTCCTGAAATTAAAGCACTGTGCAGGCCTATATAATGTGTATCTTTGTTAATTGTGTGTGTGTGTATATATATATATATATATATAATCTCAAAAAGTACCGATAAGAATACCGTTAAAGTACCGGACCGATAAGCAGTATCGTTAAGAGTAGTACTACTGTTAAAACCTTAACGATACCCATCCCTAGGTTTAACCAACCAAAACCAAAACCGAGTAATGTTAATTTGTTCCTAAATAAAGCACTTCAAACATATACATTGGTCTGTCATTCTTTAATAGATATTGTGTAGTTATAAACTCTAGACTGTTAATGATTAGTGCTTTTTTTTTTAGTTTGTGGGATCATGTATAAGAATCATGTATAAAAAAAGCTATACTCTTTACTGGTAAATATTACAGTAAACAAACATTACAGACAATAGACCAAGGCAGCTCTGGCATAATGTCAATAACATTATGCTTAATATATATTGTGTAGTTATAAACTCTTTAGACTGTTATGATTAGTGCTTCTTTCTTTCTTTCTTTTTGTTTGTGGACAAGAATCGTGTAAAAAAAAAAATCCCTTATTTTGGGGATGGATTCCGGGAAATCTCCCTTATTTTCAATGTTCAATGTTGACAGCAATGGACAGATGATCAACAGAAACTGACCAATGAGATCATCAGGGCGGGCTTTAGACGATGACGGACAGATGATCAACAGTAACTGACCAATGAGATCATCAGGGCGGGCTTTAGACGATGACGGACAGATGATCAACAGTAACTGACCAATGAGATCATCAGGGCGGGCTTTAGACGATGATGGACAGATGATCAACAGAAACTGACCAATGAGATCATCAGGGCGGGCTTTAGACGATGACAGACAGATGATCAACAGTAACTGACCAATGAGATCATCAGGGCGGGCTTTAGCCGATGATGGACAGATGATCAACAGAAACTGACCAATGAGATCATCAGGGCGGGCTTTAGACGATGACGGACAGATGATCAACAGTAACTGACCAATGAGATCATCAGGGCGGGCTTTAGCCGATGATGGACAGATGATCAACAGAAACTGACCAATGAGATCATCAGGGCGGGCTTTAGACGATGACGGACAGATGATCAACAGAAACTGACCAATGAGATCATCAGGGCGGGCTTTAGACGATGATGGACAGATGATCAACAGTAACTGACCAATGAGATCATCAGGGCGGGCTTTAGCCGATGATGGACAGATGATCAACAGAAACTGACCAATGAGATCATCAGGGCGGGCTTTAGACGATGACGGACAGATGATCAACAGAAACTGACCAATGAGATCATCAGGGCGGGCTTTAGCCGATGATGGACAGATGATCAACAGTAACTGACCAATGAGATCATCAGGGCGGGCTTTAGCCGATGATGGACAGATGATCAACAGTAACTGACCAATGAGATCATCAGGGCGGGCTTTAGCCGATGATGGACAGATGATTAACAGAAACTGACCAATGAGATCATCAGGGCGGGCTTTAGACGATGACGGACAGATGATCAACAGTAACTGACCAATGAGATCATCAGGGCGGGCTTTAGACGATGACGGACAGATGATCAACAGTAATGTAATCATCACGTCATCAAAGGCGCTTGGGTTATTTGTTCAAATCCTAAACGGAGAGCTTGTTCGTATCTGCATCACCTTCACTATTTCTCTCAGTAATGATGATCATGTTGGGTAAGTACTCTGTGTATCATTAAAATCTTTTATTTTTTCACAACACCGGCAAAGATCGTTTATTCCAGCGCACGTGCAGACAGGGTTGCCAAGTTTTTACAACAAAACCCGCCAACTACTAGCCCTAAACAATAGCTTCTGGGGGGGTTCTCCAGGAAAAAAATGGCGTTGGGGGGGATTTGTGTGTTATATTGGCATGGTGTTCTGCTAAAATTTGCACTCATGGGTCTATATATCACATAATAGTCGCTTCAACCCGCGGACATGGAAAACAACCCGCTGAAAAAAAACGCAGACTTGGCAACAGTGCAGTTGAGCTCTTTTGGCATTTGACAAGTAACGTTATGCGCCGCTTCGTTGCTCTGATTGGTTGTCGGTCTGTCCAATTGATGTCTTTCCTGGTTTGGTTGAAACACGCCCCATAATCACAGCCCAATGGAGTATCAGACTCATATTCTGACTAGAACTGAGGATGACCACGTCAGGCTACATTTGACCAGCATGGCATGCTCTCTTCACCTCTGATCTGATCAGCTCAGCCAGTAACTTACAAGAAGCCAAAGCTGATGCATATGAGCCGGCACAAACAAGGATTCTAGTAGAAGAAGTATTTAATTTAGTTTCTCTGTGTTTGGCTCTCTTTTCCAGCGCGCGAGGCAGATGGATGGAAGCAGAGTGCCCACTCATATGATAAATGAAATTCCCATCACTTGGCTCCAGTGAGCTGAAAAGAGGACACCATGTTGAGATGTTTGGACAAATGAAGGCATAACCCTGCAAACAGGAACATAACATTAGCTCCTTTTGTCTTTCCCTTTCTTTTTCTACCCCTTTTGTCCATTTCAGACAGTACCGACAGGGCCCAACAAAGGGCCTTTGGCAGCGTCTGGAAAGCTACTTTAAAATTGCACCGCGCCAAGCAACAAGCTACTCATAATTCAACAAAAGTCAAGCTCTTTTGAAAAAAGAACGGAAGCTATTTAAGGAGGAAAATCTATCATTGAAATATTTGGAGATGCCAGGATGCATTAAATTGATCAAAGGTGAGAGTAAAGACATTTATCATGTAATAAAATATCAATTTAAAATAAATACTGCTCTTTTAAACTTCTATTCCTCAAAGGATCCAAACTTTTGAACAGTAAAAAAAAAATCAACGGCAAATTACATCATACATTTTTTTTCTGCACAGTAATATTTATCTGCCACAAAAAATAAAAAATAAAGATTTCAATTGTGACAGCATTTAACAGATAATTTTACATCCGGGTTATTAAAACTAAAACTAAACTTTTTAATAATAATAATTTTTAAACAAAATAATTAAAATGTTAATTAATTCATGAAAATTACGATAAGTTGAAGCACTAAAATTATTACCTTGAAATAAATAAAAACTAAAACGTAAATAAACCAAAAACAATATTTAAAAAATATAAATGACAATGATAAAGTAAAATTAGCATAAACTAAAGATATACAATAAAAGCTCATTCCAATTATATATAAAACAAGCAAAAATAAAATAACACTTTCACACCAAATACAACTAATAAAACAAGAAATGGCAAAATTTCTAAAAGAACCGCTATTTTTCGCAAAATATTGTTTTTGCCATTTTCTTGTTATATAGCGTCACATAAATTAAAAAAATAGCGAAACAATACAACAGTTTGGCAATAGGAAAGCAGACATTACACAAACACACCGCAAACACTCAACCTGCATTGATATCAAATTAAAGTCACAGTACGTCATTTTCACCACTAGTGGTCACTTATTCAAAACAGGGGTGTAGCTTAAAGGTGGGGTGAGAGTTATTTCAAAACCGTTTCAGGAAAAGGACTCGGGCTGAGTGGAATAACAAACTTGCAGCCAATCAGCAGGTAAGGGGCGTGTCTACGGTGAGAAGAGAGGCTCAGTGCGCGTCATTATTCAAAACACACGAGTCACACAGGACGGACATTAGCCCCGAAATAACTAATACAGTCTTGTTCAAAATAATAGCAGTACAATGTGACTAACCAGAATAATCAAGGTTTTTAGTATATTTTTTATTGCTACGTGGCAAACAAGTTACCAGTAGGTTCAGTAGATTCTCAGAAAACAAATGAGACCCAGCATTCATGATATGCACGCTCTTAAGGCTGTGCAATTGGGCAATTAGTTGAAAGGGGTGTGTTCAAAAGAATAGCAGTGTGGCATTCAATCACTGAGGTCATCAATTTTGTGAAGAAACAGGTGTGAATCAGGTGGCCCCTATTTAAGGATGAAGCCAACACTTGTTGAACATGCATTTGAAAGCTGAGGAAAATGGGTCGTTCAAGACATTGTTCAGAAGAACAGCGTACTTTGATTAAAAAGTTGATTAGAGAGGGGAAAACCTATAAAGAGGTGCAAAAAATGATAGGCTGTTCAGCTAAAATGATCTCCAATGCCTTAAAATGGAGAGCAAAACCAGAGAGACGTGGAAGAAAACGGAAGACAACCATCAAAATGGATAGAAGAATAACCAGAATGGCAAAGGCTCAGCCAATGATCACCTCCAGGATGATCAAAGACAGTCTGGAGTTACCTGTAAGTACTGTGACAGTTAGAAGACGTCTGTGTGAAGCTAATCTATTTTCAAGAATCCCCCGCAAAGTCCCTCTGTTAAAAAAAGGCATGTGCAGAAGAGGTTACAATTTGCCAAAGAACACATCAACTGGCCTAAAGAGAAATGGAGGAACATTTTGTGGACTGATGAGAGTAAAATTGTTCTTTTTGGGTCCAAGGGCCACAGGCAGTTTGTGAGACGACCCCCAAACTCTGAATTCAAGCCACAGTACACAGTGAAGACAGTGAAGCATGGAGGTGCAAGCATCATGATATGGGCATGTTTCTCCTACTATGGTGTTGGGCCTATTTATCGCATACCAGGGATCATGGATCAGTTTGCATATGTTAAAATACTTGAAGAGGTCATGTTGCCCTATGCTGAAGAGGACATGCCCTTGAAACGGTTGTTTCAACAAGACAATGACCCAAAACACACTAGTAAACGGGCAAAGTCTTGGTTCCAAACCAACAAAATTAATGTTATGGAGTGGCCAGCCCAATCTCCAGACCTTAATCCAATTGAGAACTTGTGGGGTGATATCAAAAATGCTGTTTCTGAAGCAAAACCAAGAAATGTGAATGAATTGTGGAATGTTGTTAAAGAATCATGGAGTGGAATAACAGCTGAGAGGTGCCACAAGTTGGTTGACTCCATGCCACACAGATGTCAAGCAGTTTTAAAAAACTGTGGTCATACAACTAAATATTAGTTTAGTGATTCACAGGATTGCTAAATCCCAGAAAAAAAAAAGTTTGTACAGAATAGTTTTGAGTTTGTACAGTCAAAGGTAGACACTGCTATTTTTTTGAACACACCCCTTTCAACTAATTGCCCAATTGCACAGCCTTAAGAGCGTGCATATCATGAATGCTGGGTCTTGTTTGCTTTCTGAGAATCTACTGAACCTACTGGTAACTTGTTTGCCACGTAGCAATAAAAAATATACTAAAAACCTTGATTATTCTGGTTAGTCACATTGTACTGCTATTATTTTGAACTAGACTGTATATGCTGGCTTTTACTTGAATGTGCTCGTGTGTCATGTTCTCTTGTTTGTCCATTTGCGATCGTATTGTGGCTCACTTCAGTGATGATAAAGACCCGTTCATTTTCACACCCTATGGAGCATCTAAATCCCCTCAGTGTTTCAAGGTTTCAAGCGTCAGCTTACGAAATGTGTCCGACAGGTCAGATACTATACTCCTAATATATTTTAGTTTATAGAGGTTTGTTTCCTCTTTTCATCTATATTACCCATCCGGTCATGTTCCTCAAAGAAAGATTCAAACGGCCATGAATCAGTGAATCAGGCGATCAATGATTCGGATCATGTGTCAAACTGCCAAACTGCTGAAATCACATGACATTGGCGATCCGAATCATTGATTGATTCACTGATTCATGGCCGTTTTAATCTTTATTTGAGGAACACGGAGGAGAAGACAATGCTGAATAAAGACGTAGTGACAAGTTGGTGAAGTCTTTTGATTCTGTACAAATGACCTACTCTTAACGCCACCCTTAACCCTACCCATCACTGCAGTATAGACAAATATGTACGTGTAAATCACGGAGCATGGAATAAATGAAAAAAACAACCCAGGGTAATAGTGTAAGCGTAGCCCAATTGCATTAGAAACTCACAGACTTGGCAACACTGCCCTATTTGACTATTTTAAAGGTTTCTCATTTTGTTTTGGACTCTCCTACAATTGGTTTACACGCATCCACGGTCACAAAAACACTTTCATTTTTCATAATATGCATTTGAGCATCACCTCTTTTCGGACTGAAATTACTGACAACAGCGTTCTTTTAGGAGACAATAACTCCATTTATCTGCATTTTAATCTTTGAACTATGCAGACCTTTTACATTCACATAACAGACTTTAAGAAAGTTATTAACTCCCCAATACCGGCCACTGCTGTTAGATTTCTGATACTGTACACACACACACACACACACACACACACAGGTGCTGGCGATGTTCCACACACGTCCCTTAAAGCACTGAGTGCTGGTATTATTAATGTGAAATACAGATCCACAACCAGCATGGCATTAACACGGCTTTAGGGACGCGAGTAAAACAGAAAACCGTCTAGTGTACACTCAGCCTGACATTTATAAATAAATAAACAGAAGCATGAATAAATAATACAAATAATCATAATAAATAAAAAGCCACTGTGCATTCCCCAAAAGCAAGTAAGGCAAGGTGGTTTCAGATGGCTATGTGTGTGGGTGTGTGTGTGTATGTGTGTGTTGCACCCACTGTGAACATAAGACAGAGAAGTGTGTGACATTATATGGGGCTTCTGAGGCTGTACAGTGGCTAGGCATGGGTGAATATAAAATGCTGGCATGACTACTGTATATTCCATCAGTATATCTCAGGAGGCTTCCCAGATCCGCAGTCAGGATCCCGTATAGCCATCCAGAATGGGTTTGTTTTCCGTACACTGCAGAAAATGTACAGAAAAGTGAAATAGACATGGAAAAAAAAAATTACGGTTGCTACAAATTTTGCTGGAAAAAAAAAAAGACGACGTAAAAGAGAAGGGACTTCTGCTCAGGGATGCATCAAATTAATCATTTTTCAAATCATTTGATTCAGAAAAACTGTTTGAATTCCCAAATGCTTCATATGAGAGAGGACAGTTGTTTTTTGATGCAACGTGACAAAAAACAAATGAACCAGTGAATCATTTTTGAATCATTTTATTTACTTAAACTGTTTGAATGAACCAATTCACAAGTAAACAGAATGCTCAATGTTAAAGTCAGTGAGTTAATAAAGTGTTTTTATGCAATGTGACATTTAAAAAAAATCAAATGAACCTTTGAATCATTAGATTCAGATAAACTGTTTGAATTACCAATGCTTAATATGAGAGGACAGTTTAAGAAAGTGTTTTATGAAATGTGACAAAAAAAACTGAAGTGAATCATATTTTGAATGATTTGATTCAAATAAACTGTTTGAATGAACCAACTCACTCAAAGTAAACATAATTCCTACTGCTAGATATCAGAGAGCCAAGAAAGTGTTATGTAATGTGACAATTAAAAATATAAAAAAATAAAAAATAAACCTTTGAATCGTCATTATTTATTTACTTATGATTTAATGCCATTTCAGCAGCAATCGCTATATTCATGGCAATCAGCAGTATCACTTCAATACATTGTTTACAATAATTTAACAATTTTAAAACAATCACTATACAAAAATCAGGCATATATCAATAACAACAATAGTCATAATAACAACAATTACATAGAATCTTTCAATTGAATATTTGACAAAAAAAATCTAAAATTACTCCAGGAGAAACCTTTTTAAAAATATAAATGTATGTGTTTTCTGAATAAAACTGTTGTCTAATATTATTTAGAAAAGGACATTCTATTAATATACGTTTTATACTCGCGAAATTCTTACACAAATCACAAACCGGTTTCTCTTCCCCCTTCACCTTTGAATCATTATTTGACTCATTTGATTCAGATAAACTAATTGAATTCTTAGTGCTACATATGAGAAAGGACCATTTGAGACTGCAAGTTGTCATGCAGTGTGACAACAAAAATTGAATAAACCATTGAACTTTTTTTAATTATTTATTCAATTAAACTGTTTAAATTCCCAAAACTACATTTGAGACAGGACCGTTTTAGAAAGTATTATGCAATGTGAAATAAAAACAAAACAAAAATGACCAGTGAATCTTTGTTGAATCATTTCATTCGCTTAAACTTTTTGAATTCCTAATGCTAAAAGTATGAGGACAGTTTGAGAAAGTGTCCTTTATGCAATGTGACCCAAAAAAGATGATCCTGTGAATAACATTTTGATTCATTTGATTCAGTTAAACTGTTCGAATGAACCAATTCACTGAAAGTAAACCGAAACCTCAATGCTACATATCAGAGTTTAAGGGATAGTTCACCTAAAAATGAATTCTGTCATCATTTACTCTCCCTCATGTTGTTCCAATCCTGTATGAGTTTCTTTCTTCTGCTGAACATAAAAGAAGATACTTGGAAGAATGTTTGTAACCAAGCTGACAGAGCAACCATTGACTACCATGGTACCATGTAGTACCATGGTAGTGAACGGTTGCTCTATCAGCTTTGTTACAAACATTCTTCCAAGTATCTTCTTTTATGTTCAGCAGAAGAAAGAAACTCATACAGGATTGGAACAACATGAGGGAGAGTAAATGATGACAGATTTTTCACTTTTGGGTGAACTATCGCTTTAAGAAAGTGTTGTTATGAAATGTGACGTGTGAATCATTATTTGATTCAGATAACCTGTTTGAAATCCTAATGGTAAATGTATGAGAGCGGACACTTTAAGACATGTCTTGTACATATAGCATTAGGAATTCAAATTCAAAAGACATGATATCTTAGGCAATTATCAAAAACACTTCCCAGACAGCAACAGTGTCGTTCTAGATCCGGCCCACATGTGGATTCCATACGTACCAGATGTGGCCCGAATCTGGACTGACACCTTGTTGCTGTCTGGGAAGTGTTTTTGATAATTGCCTAAGATAGCATGTCTTTAAAGTAAATACCGTCATTGAGCCCAGTTTAGAGGATTAGTTCAGGCATAATTCAATTAGAATGAAGTCACTTGCGTTCAACAAAGCTGCATTTGTTAAAAAAGAAAAAAAGCAATGTTGTAAAATATTATTACACTTTTCTATTTGAATGTTTTAAAATGTATTCCTGTGATCAAATGTTTAGCGTCATTAGATGTCACATGATCCTTCAGAAATCATTCTGATAGGATGATTTGCTGCTCAAGAAACATTTCTGATTATTATCTAATCAAGAAAATGTCAACATGTCATTCAAAACTGACTTTCTTCTTTCCAATTATTGAGGATTTAAGTTTCAAGCTTTGAAAGAAAGACCCAAAAGCACCATATTAATATTATAAGAAATATTCAATTTTTGAAGGCAAACAACATGTGTGTGTGAGGAACAGAAAAAAGACAGCAATATTAGCATCCAGTTTGTAAAGGAATCATTCTTTTGAGATGAATCAGACTGATTCGGAATGAACTCAACTCACTGATTCAATGAAGATTTATTAAGACGATGAAAGAAGGATATCAGTGAACAGCAACTTTAATTTGCTGTATAATTCTGTTGTATTGCTTGAGATGTACTCATTTTATCAGCCGGATCTCACGAAAAATGCGTATAAATAGTACGAGTGTGCAATGTCGTGGAATGTATACGCCAAAACTCATTTTGGTGTGCATATGATACGCTGTTTATCGTGTGCATATGATACGCACTTTATGGCGTATTATACATACGAACCCCCCACCCCACTACCCTAACCCTACCTAAGAGAGCGTGTCAAATATACGCCATAAAGTGTGTACTATTTATACGCATTTATGTGTGATCGGGTTGATTTTATGGTGCTTTTACATCCTTTATGACGATTGTAGTTAGGGCTGGGCGATATGGCCAAAAATTCATATCCCGATATAGCTCATTTGATATCCCGATAACGATATACATAACGATATAGCAATTTTTCTGTTAATTCAGTTTATGAATAGTCTATACAAAATTGCAATGTGGAAATGCAGTTTGAAATGATATACAAAACAAATAAAGGTAGTATGGACTACATTTTTATTTTATTTAGATCCTTTTTTTCAAGCAAGACAGTTGGTAAAGTTAACACCTGCCTAGGGATATTAACCGATGACCATTTGACCGTATCAACGTTAATCGATCAAAGTTGACGGTTAAAAAAAAGAAAAGTGATCTCTAAATTAGGCTATTATACAGTGGACTAAACGCTACTACAGTTAGCCGTCTCATTCCAAAATCTTTTTGTGTGAAGTGAACATATTCCTCACACTCAATTTTCCATAACTCGCCTGTTTGTACTTAATAAACCAATAAAAACATTTGGCGCGAGGTCACAGCGTGTGCTCACAAGGTTTGCAAAAAGTAAACAGGCTAAACACTCGAGGTTAGAGCCAGAGCAGACGACAGTATGAAGCGTGCATTTCGCTTAAGATGGACTTACATTTGGAAATATCTACATTTCAGTGGAAACATAAGGTGTTGATCGTCTTTTTTTTATTATTGTTAGCACTACCTCGAACTAAAGCCGCGACGTCTCTTCGGAGCTGTCATTTTCTTAAATGAGCCGCGGCAATGTTTCAAATGAGCTTCTTACGCTAGACAAACGCCTTTATTTTCTAACGCCATCACCTTGACCAAACCATTTCGAAACTAAGGAGCCATTGTCCTCAGATTACAAACAAGCTCCTCGGAAAAGCGTTTGCACTCGTGTTTCGCGCTGTGGGGGATTTTAAAAAAGTGACGTGAGTGGACGGGAGCGCTAGGAGGACAGTGCGTGTGTATGTGTGAGCTGGAGCGCGGCTCGCGGCTGTTATTTCAAATTCGCCATCCCTACACCTGCCATTAAAATATTTCAATATATGGCTATGGTGTGCCACGCGTAAAAGCCCGTTGCAGCGTCTGTGTCTGAAGTTTGTTTTGAGCGCTATGCCACCATTCTGGCATAATTACTCTGAGAATAACCCTGGTCTGAACCGCGTCTACTACCGTCTTTCTCCATGTTTGTTTATGTATTATTGCAGCGTGCATGGGCATGCCGTGCCGTGAGGTGCATCTTGACGTAAAGTTCTGCCGTAAACGCCTTATCGTGGCGTAAGCGATAGAGCCTTATATAAAACGATAGACATTTTCTATCGTCCAGACGATATATTTCGTCATATCGTCCAGCCCTAATTGTAGTGATGCTTCAAAATGTCTCCTTTTATACTGCACAGAAGAAATTAAACCATTTGCTTGTTTCAAAATGAGTACAGAATGTTCATGAACTATCCCTTTAAGGGCCACCTTAAATTCTGACCTTAAATTCCACCTTAAAATTTCTCCATAATCAAAATTGTCTCATCACAAGCTTTTATTGGCAAAGCCTGATGGTGATCGACGGCACTTTTAAACTGATATTTCACCCCCGGGCCATCCCAGTAATGGCAAATCTCATACAGACCCCAATGACATCCATTTTACAACATTATGCATTTATAAACATTGTTAAAATAGTTTACATTCCTCACATTACAAACTTCTCTTCAAGTGGTTGGTTTATAGTATCGCAAAGCCTTGTCATTTTCCAGCATGTTTCTGAAGCTCCCAAAGCCACATGAAAAGACATATGGTTTCTCAAATGTCCAAAAAACTCAATTAGTCACTTTATTGCAAGGTCATTTATATGTAAAGCAGATAATTAAAACTACAGCTCCAGAACAACACTGCAACAAAACGGCAATTAATAATGCAAAACAATGGAGATCAGTCAGGATCCGCACGCGATTCGCTTCGTGTTCGGAGGCGATGCAGCTCTGCGTGAAACACATCAAAGCCACTGAACATTAAACAAAGCTAAATTTACCGCATGCTTGGCCCTGCATTTACTAAACACGGCAATAACATTCATCAGTCAGATGTTGACTGCAAACATATTGCTCTGCTCTTTCATACGGCACACAGAATATAACAATATCTTTGAATTTGACTTCAGAAGATATATTTACTGAATCTAGTTTGTAAAACTAAAATACTAGTGAAAACTCATCATGGCATCATGTGTGTCTGATTATTACGAAGGGTTGGAAAACCGGGTCTGGACCACAAGGAAAGCATTCTCCAATTGTGACTTCAATTTGTGGTTTCATTATAGAAAATGGAGACACTTCCTGCCCTAATGCGCTTTTCTGTAAGTGCACTAGAAAATCATTAGTGACCTTGGGATTCTTGTCTGCTGCTCGGTTAGTTTTTTTTAGTCTGTCAAAAAGCAGGACAAACAAACATCACAGTAGTTTTACTTCTGCATATGAAATCTCATAATCTTAGGCTGTCCAACCAGAGACAGTTATACGATGAAAGCAGTGGTTTCAACCCAAATTTGGGTAAAATATGGACTATCCCAACTGTTGGGGTAGCAATTGATTTAAAACAAAATATAACCCATAGGCCAATTTGACAACAAATTTGGGTTGAAACAACCCAGCATTTTTAGAGTGTATGATTTAGAGACATTGGTTTCTGGACTAATCCATCAAAAGCTATATGTTTGCATTCAAAGTTGCAAATTTAACTTGTGCGCAAAATTGGGATGCCGCATAAAACATTTGCGCACACTGCCAGAAAAAAAAGGTACATAGCTGTCACGGGGCGGTACCCTATAAGGTACAAAACCGAAAGGTACTAATGTACTTTTTATGGGGTGAATAAGGTACCTTCTCACTTTTGTACCTTATGGTACCGCCCCAGTGACAAGCACTGTACTTTTAGAGTGCATAAAGCAGCGTTTCCATCCCATGTGTTCAAGAGAACAAACATTTCCTGGAATAAACTGAAGTAAAATGTCTGTAATGAAAATGTAAGTTTCTGCAATCAGGCTCCTTTATCGTCCACCATAAATGAGTGTCGTCTCAGAGCGTCAGGCGAAACACAATCAACGTCATGTTCTTTTGCTCGGACGTTGTTTTTTTTGTTTTTATGCAATACTCCAAAATGCACTTAAAAACAAGTTAATGGAAACATAATGACATCTAATCCAGTGTTGTTGCCAAAGCTGATACTTGTAAAATGCCGCGTATCTTAACCTGACAGATTGGTTGGATCCGAGAAAGGACCGTTACATGTCATATTAAAGCATGATAAACAATGACTAGAAATAAAATGTGCATGTCAGGTCCTATTTTGAAACAGCATAAACTACTCACACCATCATTATTCACAATCAACAGGAATGTTACAAAAAACAGTTAGAAACTTTACAAACTACTAAAAAAGTAGCTTAAAAAGTAATAAAACCACTTTTTTTTGGTTAAAAATGATCTAAAATCAATTTGAACATTAAAACAAGTCAATGGAAACAATGCTGCCTTCACGTGCTATTGGAATTATCGTAAATACGAGTTTCCTAGGTAAAAATTGCACATGAACGTGCTCTGATGTCGTGTTTACCACTGGGAAGTTCGTAAAAAATATTTTATACCAAAGTTCCCGAGATGGACGGGGCATAACCGTCAAAAATGCCAGATAGGAGACGAATTTCTGCTGTGGCAGGTTTAATTAGGTTTATAAACGGTATAACTTCGTGTCGTGCTGCTACACTGATTCTATGATTTTCTGCGACCGGGAAATGACTGAAATGATTATAGTGTTAAAATAACTATAATTTATAGTTATAAAAACTATAATAATTTTCCAAAGACGGACGAAAGTATGAACCTGGCGTCCTCCATTCATTTTCGACAACAAAGCACCTGAACACAACAAGCTCCTAATCACGACTTCTGAAGTGGGAAGTAGGAAACTTCTGATAGCACGTGAAGGCAGTATTAACCTAGTGTTATTGCCAACGCTGATACTTGTAAAAAGGACCGTCTACATGTCATATTATAGCATGATAAACAATGACTAGAAATATGTCAGGTCCTATTTTAAAACAGTATAATACTCAGTGAATTCATTCACAACCAACTGGAATGTTTAAAAAAAAAATCAATTTGAGCAAGTACACAAGCCAGTATTCAAAACGATCTCCTTACCTTAGCCGAATTCACAACGATAAGAGTGTGTTATAATAAGAGTGATATGGTGGATTTCCGCGGGAAATTCAAGCATGTCTTTGCGTCATTACATCACATCTGTAAATACAAAAGCACGTGAGGAGCTGACCACGTGTTCTTCAGCGGATTATTTACAGCCTTTTCTCACAGCAGCTGGAGCAATTAAACTTATCATTTTGATGGTGGATTGAAATTCAGAAAGTCCCAAATGACAATCAGTGACAACTGGAGATTCACCCGTATTAAAAACAAAAGATTAGACTGTACAACACTAATAGACATTAAATACACAGTCGCAATGCTAATGCTGTAAAACATTAACCATTTGGGAACAAAGAATAACAATAATAATGTCCACAGTTGCGCAATCATTAGGTTTAATCACCTTTTTTAGCATGATTTATTGTAACGTTTTATTCCCAAAAGTGCCAGACATGTTACTTACTTAATCAGATGATATTTTCCAGAGAAAATTCTTTAGTTTTAGTTTATACTCCAAGATGTAGAATCTGTGACTGAAGTACAGTATCCACACTGGTGACTGACAACCACACACACACACATACACACACACACCTCAAAACATTAGATTAATCCGCTGAGGAGACTCACCGACGCACAGGCCTACAGAAGATAACTCCGCAAATAACTGCAATCGCAGGTTTCAAACAGAGATGGCGACACAGAGCCAAAACTTGCGCACTGCAGCCTTAAATTATTAAAAAAAAATTATATATAATAATTATATATTAAATGACATAAAATTAGGTATTATTTTTATCGTTATGAATTATATCATACACATAAAGTGTAATCACATCTATATTTTGTTGTCACAATTTTTTGATGAATTCACAGGACAATAATATTATTTATAAAAAAATCAATTATTAAAAAAAGAACATTTTTAAAACAATAAAATGTACAAACAGCAGCATTTAAATACACATTTCACAATATAAATATCTAAAAGCTGACTAATCGATTCACATGAACGAATCAGATTTATACTGTCAGTTTGTTTCTCCCCAATGATTAAATGTAAACTTACCAGTCTACGTAAATAAGTTGGATTTGACAACAAGCATGTTGAATTAACACTAATAAGATAATCTCCAACAGCTGTGAAGTCATTTGAAGCTGGCCAACCTTTCTAACACAACTGTTGTCTGGAATGAATGAGTGTGGACCTGACGTCACTAACCTGTCCAGCATCGAGTGTGCAGCAATAAAAACTGTGGGTATTTGTGCAGATGGCTGTTTTTACAGGAGCCTCCTGTGTAAGAACACAGCGTTGATTCAGAGCGGAGTTCAGGGGCAAGAGCTCTGCTAACACAGCCGTCCCGCACCTGCCTCCACAACACTTTAACAGGCAATTATCCCACCGAGCAGGACCAGTCAAACCACTGCCAACAGAGACTGACAGAGAGATGGAAAGTAAACGAGTCAAAAAGTAACTCAAAAACACATTGACTCTCTTAGAAGAAAGCTATCCATGTAGAAGCATAAAGGGGACCTATTATGCAAAAGTCTTTTTGGTGTTTGAATATAAAAGTGTGTTAAGTGTGTGTACACAACCACCCTATAATGGTAAAAATCCAGCCACTCCTCTTTTTTTAATTCTCATAAATCATAAGCAGTGTCTCAGAACAACCAGATTCTAGCAGTGTGACAAACATCCCCATGACTTCTGACGGACTCCGCCTTGTTAGCATAGCCCCGCCCCTCATTAAGCCATACACATTCCGCCATGCTTATCTCCTTGCCAGAGCCATAGGCCAGAGCATTCAAGTACATAGATATACATAATAAAGCCTAGATGTCTCCTGCGCGCTGTTGGCCAATGGAGGTCGCCGTCCCCAACTGGCAGCCATCTTGTCACAGGCAGCTGGCTCACTGGTAACAGTGTGTTTTAATGGTGCATATACTTTTAAATATGTAAATATTTTCAACTGATTTTCAAACTATTTCGTTTGTTATAAATGTCAGAGATGTAGTCATGACACTACATAATATGAATAATTATAACCATGGAATTCAATATAAAAGTAACATTGAACAGAACAGATTCAATTCAGAACAGGTTCAATAAAAAAGGTATTTATGTTAAATCAATATATAGGCTACTAAAACTGTGTACCGAATGGCAACATGAGAAATTAATTAATTAATCACACACACACACACACACACACACACACACACACACACACACACACACACACACACACACACACACACACACACACACACACACACACACACACACACACACACACACACACACACACACACACACACACACACACACACACACACACACACACACACACACACACACACACACACACACACACACACACACACACACACACACACACACACACACACACACACACACACACACACACACACACACACACACACACACACACACACACACACACACACACACACACACACACACACACACACACACACACACACACACACACACACACACACACACACACACACACACACACACACACACACACACACACACACACACACACACACACACACACACACACACACACACACACACACACACACACACACACACACACACACACACACACACACACACACACACACACACACACACACAATTTTTAAAAAATAACAACAAACAAATTTTTTTTTTGCTATTTTATGACACGTCATAAAATCGTTATTGGTGTCAATAAACCTATATAATTGAACAGCTCGATTGTGGTCTCAGCCTTGATGACTTGCATGTAAGTTAGCCGTGATACACAACCTTCACGATTAAGTCGTTTATCGAAACGAAAAGCTGCAATTTCAACGTGTTAAAGCATCCAGATTTGTAGCCATGTTAATAATGTTTGTAAGAAACCAAACCATTTGTAAATCCGTCAAGATTTCAGCGAGATAAGAGTATTTATGTTCGTACAGATCACTCACCTTACATCAGGTTCCACAGAGCCCGACAGAAAGCTTGCCTGTGACAAGATGGCCGCCGGTGATGACGATGGTGACTCCGCCATAAGAAATGCCTTTATTATTATGTATATCTATGTTCAAGTACTGTATTCTTATTAAAGCTACTAAAGTTATTCAGTCAAGAGCAGTGAATGGTTTTCTGTTTGATTCATATTAACAGTAGATATAGCAGTAGGCAATGTATATTTTAATACACTTTAATACACAGATCTAATATACACATTATTTTTTTACTTCCTGTTTACGTTCACAGACATAACCGACTGTGTTTGTGTGAACTGTGTGTGGTTTTGATACACTGTAAAAAATGTTGGTTGTTTTTTGTTGGTTTAACTTAAAAAAGTAAGTAACCTGGTTGCCTTAAAATTTTGAGTTTATTGAAATTAAAAATTTGAGTTGATACAATGAAGGAAATTTGTTTTATAAATAGAAACTCAAAATATTTTTGTATCTGAACCACATAAAAAAATTTTATAAATCATGAAAATAGCACTATTTGTCATGTTTCACTGCATCATCATTAATAAAACACAAACAATTACCCAATATATGCTTACAAAATCTTTTAATAATATTTTAATAAAGGTTGTCGAATCTCAAAAAATGTTCATTGTATTAACTCAAAATTTCAATGAACTCAAAATTTTAAGGCAACCAGGTAACTTTTTTATTAAATATTTTTTTACAGTGTATAACCTTGTGTGTGTTTGAAAGTTTAAGCGCAATAAGTCGTGAAAGAGAACTGAGTTTAATACTCACGGCCAGTTCAGGTGGCCGTATACTTCAATGTTCAGTTTTAACAACTTATGAAACAGACCTGAGTCCTCAATTACATTAATAAACAAGTATGAGAATACTTATGAGGCAGACAAGCAATTTCTAATTTCTATTTATTGAACGTTGTTCGAAACTAAATGCAATACTTCCCATAGAAGAGAAGCTGATTAAAATGATTAAAGGTTAAAGGAGGAACTTTCTCCTGGAAGTAATTAAGCTGGAGCCAGAGAGAAAGAGACCAACAGAGTCACTACAGGACTCTTCTTCCATTTTCTTCAATGCAAATCAAAAACATATTCATTAGTATCACAAAACCAACATGCAAATCTCCACCACTTGAAACGCTACGACTAAATATGTACAAGAACATGAACAGAGGAGCCATCTGGTCCCACATTTGGAGGATCCTCTCTTTCCTGGGACTTTTTTATTATTATTATAACCATTCTCTGCTGTCTTTCCCTTTACTCCCGGCTGCTTGAAAGCTGTGGAGAGTCGGATTAAGCCACTAGTTAAGGATGACATCCAATGATAAGCCAAGTTCTCTGTGCATTTACGTTCTCTCGAAGTTCAAACAGCACTGACACTAAATAACACGTCTCCTTATGCAACAAATGCACTGCCATACAAAATGAGGGTCTGTCTGTGGAAATCAATCCAAAAACAGAGAGTGGGAATGCATAAGCAGCCTTTATTTTACTCCGTGCATGCTGTGTTTTTTTGAGTTAGCGCTCAGAAATCTGTACGCACAGATCAAATTGTTAGGTTGTGCAAATGATCAAGAGCATTGTTTAACTTATTTTTATGGCTAACTATAAATCTAAACCCTCACTCTTAAAAATAAAGGTTCTTGAGCTTCTTCAGAGACTAAAAAAAAGGTCATCATATTGGACTCTGTGTTCATTAAAGCGCCAGCAAATAGCTGTTTTTTTTGTTCACTGGCTTATGTTAGAAAAGCTATATAACTGATTGTTAGCTAGAGAGAGCAAAGGGAGGGAAATATGAGTAAAAAAACAAGATTAATGTCCGTGTTCAACTACATTAATCACAAAGAATAAACAGAATGAGGATAATATACCTGACATGTGTAACATTAAGTGAATGAATATACTAACCAAAAGCGGGAACGAGGAGTGTTATATCTTGTCCACTACATTTATTTACAAAAAAACGACTTGATTACAAAAACACTGTCCTTGTGTATCAAAAAGTATATACTTATTAGAGAAATATGGAGTCATAAACACACATGAAAATTACTATTCAGCCGTGTATTTGGATAGTTGACATGTCACATGATATACTTGATAACTTTTTTATAAAAGTATAATTAATTGTCCCTATTAATTTTATCCCTTAAAACTCATCTATGAACATCAAAATTAAATATGTAATTTTTTTCCCTGTGATTTATCAAACCAGTGTTTAAATGCTCAACTTCACATTGTGTCTCTTAGTAGGACTTAGCATAGACTTGATATTAAGTTGTACTTGATATCACAGCAGTAAAATTTACTAAGAAAATTTAAGTGCAAAGTAAATCCTACAAGTTGTTTTTATCAGAGTGAGTGACATTATGATGAATGTGAGTGACCATTATGAGCATTTTTGATGTACAAATCATAATAACATTAACAGGAATAATAAATAATGACAGGAAACAGTGGTGGTGCAGTATTTTTACTTTCTACTCAAGTACATTTTTAAGTATATACTTTATCAGTGTTTTTCTTTCAAAAACTTTAACTTTCTGCATTCCAAAGCATAATATATTTTTTACTGCACTACATTTCATAAATAAAAGTTGTTGTTTTCATACATCTAATGCTTAATTACATTTTTTTAATTACTTCCTTACTTGTACTCAAGTAAAACTTTAAATACTTTTACTTGAGTAAAAGTATACAGTACTACATTTTTAATGTAATTAAGTATTAAATGATATTCAATATGAAATGTATAAGAAAGAGATTATTGATTAGATGGAGTTTATCATCAGTATTTCATGCCAAACAACCCAGAGAGAGAGAGAGACAGAGAGACAGAGAGACAGAGAGAGAGACAGAGAGACAGAGAGACAGAGAGAGAGAGAGAGACAGAGAGAGAGAGACAGAGAGAGACAGAGAGAGAGACAGAGAGAGAGAGACAGAGAGAGAGAGAGAGAGAGACAGAGAGAGAGAGAGACAGAGAGAGAGAGAGACAGAGACAGAGACAGAGAGAGAGACAGAGACAGAGACAGAGACAGAGAGACAGAGAGAGAGACAGAGACAGAGACAGAGACAGAGACAGAGACAGAGACAGAGAGACAGAGACAGAGACAGAGAGACAGAGAGAGAGACAGAGAGACAGAGAGAGAGACAGAGACAGAGACAGAGACAGAGAGAGAGAGAGAGAGAGAGACAGAGAGAGAGAGAGAGAGAGAGAGAGAGAGAGAGAGAGAGAGAGAGAGAGAGAGAGAGAGACAGAGACAGAGACAGAGACAGAGACAGAGACAGAGACAGAGACAGAGAGAGAGACAGAGACAGAGACAGAGACAGAGACAGAGACAGAGACAGAGAGACAGAGAGACAGAGAGACAGAGAGACAGAGAGACAGAGACAGAGACAGAGAGAGAGACAGAGAGAGAGACAGAGAGAGAGAGAGAGACAGAGAGAGAGACAGAGAGAGAGAGAGAGAGAGAGAGAGAGAGAGAGAGAGAGAGACAGAGAGAGAGAGAGAGAGAATCTCGCAGCCATGTAAATGTTAACAGAAGAAGATTGTTTGAAACATATAACGGTGTCTCATCAGATGAGGAGTCTGTGACCAAATTAGGTGTCGGCCTAGAGAAAGAAGAATGCGTTACATCACAGACGGGGACAACGTGGGCACGGCTGGCGGAGTCTGGCTGCTGAGAGAGAGAGAGAGAGAGAGAGAGATTTACCCTGTGTCTGGCACGAGTACTTCAGAACTGGATGATCTGCCTTTCCCATAAACGTCTCCTCCCTCCTCCCAGGGCCGGACAGGGATGGCATGCATCTCAGTCACACTGAGCTCGCTCTGCCAACACACAACCCTTTTTCTCTTCCTCCGCCCTGACATCCTTGCTGCATCCCAATTCGCCTACTTATACTACGCCCTAAAAGTATGTACTCTTTTTGTGGAAACAAAAAAAACTACATGGATTTGAGTGTATAGCCGAAGAGCAGGCATCTAACCGGCATCCTTCCACTGTTTAAACGATTAGTTCACCCAAAAATGAAAATTATTTTATTAATTACTTACCCTAATATCATTCGACACCCGTCAGACCTCCGTTTATCTTCACACACAGATGAAGATATTAGTGTTGAAATCCGATGGCTCAGAAAGGCCTTCATTGACACCAATGTCATTTCCTCTCTCAAGACCCAAAAAGGCACTAAAGACGTCGTTACAAAGCCCATCTCACTACAGCGGCTCTACAATCATTTTATGAAGAGACGAGTTTGTGTGCAAACCGATAATAATTGTGCGCAAAAAAAATAAAAATAACGACTTGTATAGTAATGGGCCGAATTCAAAACAAAGTTTCAAACGCTTATGAATCAGTGAATTCGAAGCTTTGTTTTGTAATCGGCCCATCACTATGCAAGTCGTTATTTAGTTTTAGTACAAAAATTATTCTCATCTCTTCATAAATGATTGTCGAGCCGCTGTAGTGAGATGGGCTTTGTGACGACGTCTTTAGTGCCTTTATGGGTCTTGAGAGAGGAAATGACATTGGTGTCAATGAAGGCCTTTCTGAGCCATCGGATTTCAACACTAATATCTTCATCTGTGTGTGAAGATGAGCGGAGGTCTGACGGCTGGCCAACGACATGAGGAATTAATGACAGAATTTATATTTTTGGGTGAACTAACCCTTTAAAGGTGCACTATGTAGGATTTTTGCTGTAAAATATCCACACACAAAAAAAACTAGGCCAGTGTTATATGTTTTGTTCAGTTGAGTTCTTACAATATCCCAAATGTTTCCAACTCTTTGTAAATTGTGAGAATTGAATTGTGGCAGTAGTAATGCAATATTTAGAAAATGTACTCTTGATACTCAAGTACTTTTAAAAACAAGTACTTTAGTAAAATTTAGCAAGGGGTATCAGTACTTTTACTCAAGTAATGAAGCTGTGTACTCTGTCCGCCTCTGTGTATCACAATGTTCACAATGCTGTTGTAGTATAAAATATGATGTGGATAGCATTGAATAAATATATTTTGGTAAGGTTGCATTAGTAATCACTGAAATCCCTTACAGTCAGACTCGCACAGCCGCCTTATAGTATTTGTGACCCTGCAGCACTTCACCAGTCCTGCGTCTCACGGGTATATCTGTGACAATAGCCAACAATACATTTTACGGGTCAAAATGATCAATTTTTCTTTTATGCCAAAAATCATCAGGATATTAAGATCATGTTACATGAAGATATTTTGTAAATTTCCTACCATAAATATATCAGAAATGTATTATTAGTAGTAATATGCATTGATAAGGACTTCATCTGGACAACTTTAAAGAAGATTTACTCAATATATAAAAAAAATTTTTGCACCCTCAGATTCCAGATTTTCATATAGTTGTATCTCAGCCAAATATTGCCCTAACAATAGTTTTTATTAAAACAGTAATTGTTTTACATGTTTGTGGTTCTCGTTTAACACCCAAAGGGTTGTGGGCAATATTAGCTGTCCATTGTCACAATATTCCTCATTTAAATAATGCATATGCAGAATAAAGGGGCGGGGACTGGTGTGTTGAAACTGCCAGTTATGGTAAGGGGCGGGGCATTTCCAGAACACCAATCATAACACACTGCTCCAGCCAACCAATCAGAGCACACTGTGCTTTTCAGAAGGAGGGGCTTCACAGAGACAGGAACTGAGTTACTGACAGACTGGGAAGAGAGGAGCCGCAACAATAGAGAATATGAGGAAATAATCAACATGTCATCCAACCAATACGCCTATGAAGCTTGTTTGTCACTTCCTTGAAATACGACCCATAGGAGCGTTTACTAAAGTTGTGCTCCTATTGACGATAGGACACTTTCATTTTAAAGCATTTTCACCTTTTATCTGCGAAATATCTCGGTTGGTAAAGCATTGCACTATACAACAACAACAACAACAACAACAACAACAACAACATGTGATCATGCGATCATGAGTTCGATCCCAGGAACATGTGCTCATAAAGTGTGTATGACTATAAATCACTGGGTAGGTTTAGGGATGGGCTGGGTGTAATTTTTTTTGCTAAATGGAAATATGACAAATGGTGGTTTAAAAAAAAAAAAAAAATGACTTTAAAGGTCCACTGAAGTCAAAATTTAAGTTTTTTAGCTTTTAGTATGACTGTGTTAGCCTTAAAGTTATGAATAAGCTGGTATGTTCCAAAACTATGACAACGTTTACATTTAGGAGATATAAGCATTCAAAATGTACAGTCTCTCACTTCCGCTGAATTTTGGTGACATCATCGCAGACATCACTTTCTCGTCAAATCTTCTGTCCAATCATAAATGCTCTCTAGAATCTAAAGCCCGCCCCCTACACTGCTTAAATCGGTCAGTTGTTAACACACATTTACTAATTTCTACATGGTGAAAGGCACACAGCACACTATATTTGTGATAGGAAACGATTCAGTGTAAATATGCTTTCATTTGAGGCTTTCATTTGAGCAAATTAAGTCTGTTTTCAGGTTAGTTTCACGCAGCGCAGCAGCGCACACACCCCAACGGCTCTGGTCTAAATCTAGACTACAGACACGAGCGCAGCGCGGATCATATACGTGAGTCGGCACAGACAACAAACATATCGACCCATTTGAATTCTGCACAGAATGCTGCATTTCAAAGCGATATGGAGGAGATTATGATGATAAACAGTGTTAGAGGAAACTGGCTTTACCAAACAGAGAGAGAAGGTCCGCTCTTGCGCTCTGGTCAAACTGTATATTAACGAAACGCTATTGGCTGTTTCAAAAAAGGGGAGGAGCTGCTAACAGCTGAAGCCGTTTCAGGGGAAATCACGTCAACACATTGAACAATGCGGCGCGTTTCAAGGCACTTCAGTGGACCTTTAAAACGTAAATATAGGTCGTAATAAGGTGCTTGAAAAACGACTTATAGAGTAGGGTTTTTTTGAAGGAAAACCTGCTCTAGTTGGCGGCTGGTCTCTTGGGACTTTAAATCGCACATGTGATTGTGACATGGCTGAGTAGGACAAACTTTCTAACCAGAATGCATTGCGTTTGTCAACTCACCTGTCTGTGGTCTGCCAGGTTGCAAGAAGGAGAGAAACAGAGAAGGGAAAAGGATATGTTATCCCCAGTATGTTAAATTCATCTCTGTCTTCATTCTCATTTTGGAGACGGCCAAGAATCGCACTCAGCTACTTCAGGCTGCCTTTTAACCCCGGCCAACAAGCCTGGACCCACAGGCATCAGACGAGTGGAAAGCCGTCGCTCAGCCCCTAATTTGTTTACGTGTCGATTTTACTCACACGAGGGCTGAAAGCGCCAGGGCTACACGGCCAACAGCTTTCATCTCGCTCACCCCAGCTGACTTTACCACAGACAGCCTGTAGTTTTCAACAGTTACTTGCACCGTGTAAACACACACACACACATTCTGCATTTTTTCTTTCTAAACAAAACTCATCCTGTATGATTTATAAGCCTTTTGAAAAGTGGGGACATGGGTAATGTCCTCATATTTTACCCTCTCCTGTAATACCTGTGTCATACCCATGGCATTATACACATTTGTGTCCTCATATGTCACAAAAACATGCCCAACCACACGCGCACACACACACTTATAACATCGCAAACAGAGATAGACAAACCACTGGACACTTTTTGCCAGAAAAGACACAGTCAGGGAGTTTGAGAGATCTCAATGTCAGAATTGTGTGACACAGAGACACCTGATGGATATACTGTGGTCTCAAAATAGTATTTGGACACTTATGACGAGACACCCTGAATAGGGTAAAAAAAAAAAATTACTAATAGATATCACCATAATTCCACAGTTGCTTGATTTAGTTAAGAATTGTAAAAAAAAAAAAAAAAAAAAAAAAAAAAAAAAAAAAAAAAGATTAATGGTCTTTAGTTTGCTACATTAGTTAACATGAACTAAACTTATAAAGCATTAATTTATCTTTGTTAATTTCAACATTTATCAATACATTATTATATAATATAAAATCTTGTTAACATTAGTTATCGCAATGTGAACAAACATGAACAGCTGGATTTGTATTAACTAACTTTAATACAGTAACACGTGTCCTTTTGGTAAGTTCATGTTAGTTAATACATCAACTAATGTTAACTAAGGACCATTATTCTAAATCGTTACCAAAAAAAATGTATTAAAAGTTTTCTGAAATGTTATGTTTAAATATGCAAATGAGGTATTATCTAATTATGCATGCACTCATTTGCATACATTTTTTTAGAACAAAAATCTGAACATTGGACAAAGACGGGTTTAGAATGTTCGTTTCTGTTGTTGTTGTTGTTGTTGTTGTTGGCGGCGGCATATTAACAGTCAAAGCCAGTAAAAGAAAAAAATCTATAATCTATAAAAACAAAATCTGGAATAAAATCAGACAAATTTATATGACCAAACTCCTCTGTAATAATTTTAATTTTAAAAATAATAGATTTCTGGAGGGTCATGTGACACTGAAAACATTTATTTTAAATTATAATATTACTATTAATTATATTATAATATTTCACAATATTACTGTATGTCTTTGTTCAAATAAATGCATTCATTGGGCATAAAACCATTTTTAAAAATCTTACTTGTGAACATTGCACATTTCACGAAATAATAATGATAAATGGTATTTGCCAACATTGTCATCTAATGTGATCATAGTAACAGGATTTCATCATATAAAAAGGGAAAAGGGGGATAAAAAGAGAAACTAAAAAGTGTAAAATTAAAAATAAATACAAGCAACAAATACAATCACAACTGTCATACACTGTAAAAAATAAAAAAATAAGTTACCTGGTTGCCTTTAAAAAATGAGTTCATTGGAATTAAAAAAAAATAATACAATTAACATTTTTGAGAATCGACAACCTTTATTCAAATATTATTTAACGATTTTGTAAGCATATTGGGTAATTGTGTATGCCAAATTGATTTATGACATCTTTTATGTGGTTCAGATACAATAATATTTTGAGTTTCTATTTATTAAACCAATTTCCTTCATTGTATCAACTTAAATTTTTAATTTCATTAAACTCAAAATGAAGGTGACCAGGCTACTTACTTAGTTAAACAACAAAAAAGTTAAAGAACAAAAAATGTTACAGTGCAATAATTATACAATGCTAACACTTTAGTTTAGGGTCCAACTCTCCCTATTGCTTATTAGCATCCATATTACTATAATATTGGCTGATTATTAGCACTTAAAGCACATATTAAAGGGGGGGTGAAACACTCAGTTTCAGTCAGTGTCATGTCAATCTTGAGTACCTATAGAGTAGCATTGCATCCTGCATATCTCCGAAAAGTCTTTATTTTTTTAATAATTATATAAGAAAGATGCGCTGTTCCGAGTCTTTCCGAAAAAAGCCGAGCGGGTGGGGGCGTGTCGTGTGAGCGGAGCTAAATAATGACGTGTACAGCAGCGCTGTAGTGTTGAGTCGAGTCCGTCATCCCTAACAGCGGGAAAAAAACTTTATTCAAAATAAAAATATGGCTTTTAATCAGATACAGCCATACATCTATGATCCGGAATCAGACCCAGAGGCTGCAGTTGAACAGGAGCAGCAGCAAAAACGACTAGAGCAGGACGTCTGTATGTGGTAAGCTACAAGTTATACACTAACTATATAATATGCTTAGCGGCTTGTGTTATTTACATATTTATACTTGAATTATATCGTCGTATTTTTGTCTTTGAAGGTGTACATGTGGGAAGTGCAGTTGTGCACGTGTGTTTGTGTGTTTACGCGTGGTTTGTGTAGAGACATTTGAAGCAGTCTCACTCACCCTTCTAACGTTGGGACTGCTCCATCCTTCAGCATTAGGCGATTGGGAAAATGCGGCGTCGAGCTGGGCCTTGTTTATGAAACAGTCGGCACCGAAATGCAGCGAACAGATATAAACATTCGCGCAACTCAGTTGCTGATCCGGAAAAGCAAATTACATCCACTGTTGCCTTAACGCGGGGTTTTGGAGAATCTGTGCAGGACTGTCTTGGTCTGGCAACCAAAAACGCACTTTTTTGGTGACATTATGTGTAATTGTCACCTGTCCAGCAATCTACAAACCAGCGCTTTGATGGGCGTAGCCTGTTGCTTTCGCTCTATCCCTCGCTCTCTCTCACGCGCTTCCGGTAGAATTGCCCGTACGGCCCATACAAGGAAATTCCGCCCCCATTAACGTCAAAGGGGACGCATGATCTCAAAAAACTTGCCGAAACTTATGACTAACCGGAAGTAGTATTTTTGACAAAGAAATACTCCCATCAAACGTCCACCTTAACTTTTGAAACTTTGTCTGTGTTTAGTATGGGATTCCAAGTCTTTAACAGTGTAAAAAGATCAGTATGCATGAAACAGCATTTCACCCCCCCTTTAATGCCTTATTCTACATCCCTAAATCCTACCCAATACCTAAACTTAACAACAAACTTACTAACTATTAATAAGAAGCAGTAATTATGAGTTTATTGAGGCAAAAGTCGTAGTTAATAATGAGAATTGTACCCTAAAGTAACAAATCACCTTTCATATTTAAATCGTACATGTTAAACTCATGACACTGTAACACACATGATGAACACAACTAAGATCCCTTCACTCATGATATAATGAGCGCTTGCCTTTTCTAACCCTTGCTAATAATCTTGCGCTGTAGTATGATCTGTCCTCTCTGCATCCCTATACACTACAAAACACTTCCACAAGAGCCCATGGGCAACACTCAAAACTGCTTCCAGCTTCTGAACGCCCTCGAAGAGCGAATATAGGGATCAAATGAAAAGGTGTGTGGGAAATAATCCCTCAAGGACCGTCAGCTAAAGCAGAACAAATGCTATTCTCCCATGAGACAAAGTCAAGGGCGCTAATGTACAGGACATTCCTCTCAGACTACAGGGCCCATTTCAATAATATACTGCTTTATGTCAACAGGAGAGATTTGTGTGTATGAAATATTGTTTGAGAGCATGTGCAAATCCAGTTGTGTTAGAAAAGCCCTTTTATAGGCATCACAGTTGGGCATACACTCTAAAAAATGCTGGGTTGTTTTAACCCAATGTTGGGTCAAATATGGACTAACCCAGCAATTGGGTTGTTTTAATCCAGCAGTTGGATTGTTTTAATCCTGCGGTTGGGTTAAATATTAGCTTAAGACAACCCAGTCGCTGGGTTAAAACAACCCAACTGCTGGGTTAGTCCATATTTGACCCAAAATTGGGTTAAAACATCCCAGCATTTTTTAGAGTGGTCCTATAATGGTCCTTGTTTTTAGAGTATACACTCTAAAAAATTGTGAGTAAAAAAACAACCCAATGTTGGGTCAAATATGGACTAACCCAGCAAATGGGTTATTTTAACCCAGCAGTTGGGTTGTTTTAATCCTGCAGTTGGGTTAAATATTTGCTTAAGACAACCCAATCCCTGGGTTAGTCCATATTTGACCCAAAATTGGGTTGTTTCTTTACTAAGAAATTTTTAGAGTGTATACTCTAAAAACAAGGACCATTATAAGACCACTCTAAAAAATGCTGGGTTGTTTTAACCCAATGTTGGGTCAAATATGGACTACCCAGCAATTGGGTTATTTTAACCCAGTTGGGTTGTTTAAATCCTGCGGGTGGGTTAAATATTTGCTTAATACAACCCAATCACTGGGTTAAAACAACCCAACTGGGTTAAAATAACCCAACTGCTGGGTTAGTCCATTTTTGACCCAACATTGGGTTGTTTTTTACTCCGAATTTTTTAGAGTGTATAGTTCAACATTTTGAATTATCAAATACAACAAAACATGAATTCAATTTGATACATTTTAAATATTACACGCTATACAGTGCACATTGCACTGCAGTAAAAAATAAACTATTTTTACCATTCAAGCACAATTCAGTTATTATTAATATTATCATTATACAATAGTCCTTGACTGTATATTGTAGGTGTTTTAGCTATATTTGTTGTTCATGCTGATGGAACATTTCTGTATAAGGGTAAAATATTGCTTTGTCTAAAACAGCAGTCTACTATTTTCATAAATCCGTTCCAGAAAACAATAATTGTGTCTTTCTAAACATCCTAAATCCCTGTTTCTATGACAGCATGATTCAATTTTGCAAGCACATTACTCCATAATTTCATTTTTTCTCAAGCGATCCACTCAACTCCACACATGTTTCTTTAATTTGATTATTTCAAACAATAAATAATAAGCACAGGAAGACCAAAAGTGGCGAGCCCACATGGCGAATGATGAAACGATTATGTTTGTTTGCAGATATGCTCACGATATGTGCATCTTCTCTCCAAACATTGCTCGATTATTACACCAGGACAAAATTATTTAATAAAGATATCTTTAGACGAGTTAAATATACAGTGGCCAAAAGTGATGTTTTTAATTGCCATATTTTATATTTTTTTTAAATGTTTAGAGGGAAGAACAAAACACTTAACTTAGTGAAGGTATTGATCTGTCAGAAGTATGTGGGGGAAAGTGTAAACTAAAACTACAGGTTGTATTTTACATGCAAAAAATAACTATTATGCAGAGAAAAACAATCAGCTCACACTGGTTCTCTCTTGTTTTTGCATGTGTTCATAATTTCTTTGTGAAAGACAGCCTGGGAAAAAATGATGTTATTGGCACAATTATAAATATTATCAACAAATGACTCCAAGCACAACTACACAATATGCTTATAATATACATTGTAATGATATTTGATTAAAGAGTGAATATGTAAATCTTCGTTTGAACACTGCTGTAGTTCCAGAGCAAAGTAGATTTCACAATTAAAATATAAATAAATACATATTTATAAATTAAATCAAATTCAATATTTATTTTGGTCACTAGTTACAGAGTAGTTTCAGGATTTTAAGTCAAAATATAATATAATAAATAATATGAAATAATCAAATGATTACATTAAAATAAATAACAAAACAAACAAACAAAAACAGGTTATTCATATTTCATTGGCTCTGTCTTATGTTTTTGCACTGTAAAAAAAAATCATGTCTCCAATTGAAATTTTTCTAGTGACATCTAAATTTTTCTGATGGCGACTTTAATTTCTGTGAATTAAATTGCATCAATCCACAATTTCAATTCGGTAAACTGAAAAATGTAGATGTGATCAGTCACTAGAAAAATGTCATGTGTGCATGTATTCATAATTTTTGTATGACAGCCTGGACAGAAAAATTAATGCTACTATGCAATATCCTTACAAAATCTTTTAATAATGTTTAATAAAGGGTGAATATGTACATGTCCATCTTTTGGCCACTACAATAGTTACAGAGCAAATTTATTATCAGAACGTTAAGTCAGATAGACTTAAAGATAATAATATAATTAAATGCATTTAAATGTGCATTTTGGAATCCCATCAAATCAGACATGGGATCTGTTTTTTTGGCATTTGAACCAAATGACAAACTCCTTTAATGGGCCAGATCGCTCATATCAAAATGCATGAGGTGGTTATGATCCGGCCGGTGTAACGGCTGATCCCTCAGGGCTTCCGTCCCTCGTGTGGACGCGTCTCTGGCGTACAGTAAAGACTGGTCCTGAAAAAGCCCTGCAGACTTTCAAAAAGCTTTGTGTGGATAAATCCGGAGATGATGGGTCCTAGTCGCCGATTGAAAGATATTTACTTCCTTGATGCCATGTCTCTCATGTGCAAACACACACACACACACACACACAGAGAGAGAGAGAAGAAACGGCAAGTAAAGCTCTGAAGGAAATACTCTTGTCTGTATCTTTGACACGGTAAGTTATTTAGTGACACATCTTACGCGAACAGAGAAAAACGAGCTCATAAATCTCTCCGTCTGACATCGAGAGAGAGAGAGAGAGAGAGAGAGAGAGAGAGAGAGAGAGAGACTCAGGAAACTTGGGTTGAAGAACTGAAGGAAAATTCTATTTCGGTGCTTCCAAAAAAAGGGGGGAGTTTGCAAAACACAGACAGTGAGATTCTGTGTGCAATAAAACCCAGAGGAATGCTGGTCCGACACTGTTCAGGAAACGACAATGCCACTGGAGTTTCATTTGGGCCTCCTACAAAATCTGATTCTTTCTCTACTCCAGTGAATTACACACTCCTTAGAGGAAGGGTTTTCGATTAAAAAGAGGTTTATCCACTGCATGTGGCCTTTGGTGCACAGTTAGCATTAAGTTTACTCTGACTAAATATTATAAGAGCAGCCGACAGCCAAAAGAAACAATACCTAACCAGCCAATAATCATTTTGCCTCCAGATCAAACAGGGTTAGCAACACTTCCAAATTCTCTACAGTTGAACAAATAGTCTAGTAGTTGGTGTGGGCCTGCTGTGCTTCTGTCTGCTCAGATCAGCAGCTCTAGAGTCAGTAAGGCATGACCCATCTGTTCATTTCGACTGACCCCAGATCTGAGCTGCTCACAAACACTGCAGAGTATTTACAGCACCCCCATGTGGACAGACCAGTGCTCTGCTCTTCTTGTTAAACATCTACATATATATTTTTTTAATATCTCAGTGCTTCCTGGAAAAACTCATGCACCTCATATTAAATGGAAGCGAGCTCAAATTGACAGTTATAGTAACGCATTGTGCTCCTGAATGAAGCGGACTGAGAAAACATGCAAAAATAAATAAATCACACACGTTGTATTAAGTAGAAATCCGTTCTGAATAATATCTTCAGGGGTCTCCTGAGGGAAGCTGCAGGGAAATTATGCTAATTCTTACATTACATTTTAGTTTTGTTGAGTTATGTAAACATGCGATGGTACTGTAAAAATCAGGATAAATATTCTGCCTCAATGGGAGCCGCAAAAACAGGCTCCAAATGTCACTTTCCATTAGGCAACCTGCTAAACACACGCACGCAAACACACACACACAAACATGCAAATGCACAAACACAGACATGCAACACATACGTGTGCACACGCGCACACACACACACACGTGCAGACGCACTAACAAACATGCACACACACACGCAAACAAACACATACATGCACACACACACGCAAACAAACACACACATGCAAACACACACGCATGCAAAAACACACATGCACATGCAAACAAAAACAAAAAACACACGCAACCCATGCAAACAGACAAACACATACTCTCAAAACATATTTTTACATTATGTAAGATGTTTGTCCATTGTATTCTACTTGTTTTTTTTTTTATTTGAATAAATATTTGATTATATTTATTACATTATTAGATTACGTATTATTTAAATGAATACAGATTATATTGAATATATATAAAATCAGAATCATTTTATTATGATAATTTCCATTTTAAACCTAACCTTCAACAAACATTTTTCACATTTGACTGCAGCTCACCTCATGTTTAAATAACATTTACATGAAGACTTTAAGACATTTCAGTGCATTTAGAGCTGTGAGTGTGATTTTAACTTTGACTCTCCATGCAGGGACATTTGGTCCCATAATGTCAGCCAAACCTGACACACACACACACACACACACACACACACACACACACACACACACACACACACAGACACACACAGACACACACAGACACACACAGACACACACACACGTCTTTGAGGATGTACTTTAAAGCTCGGAAAATCAAACTAAAAGCGCAAGGGTAAAACAAGGCTTGATGTTACGGCTGGTGTTATTTGAGGATCAATGGCAGTCCTTCATGAAGTACAGTAGAAATGTCTGTGTCTGTGTGTGTGTGTGTGTGTGTGTGTGTGTGTGTGTGTGTGTGTGTGTGTGTGTGTGTGTGTAAAGGAAAAAGGTGACATGTGACATTTTGGTGGCTCTGTTTATTTTCTTTCCTGATTGAATGGGTAATGTGTTCATGATTCACTGAATGCATTTGAACAGAACATCAAAACATAAGCACCCTCCACCGACTTCTCTCTCCAGAAGTGATTTGTCCACAGAGTTATGATAATACAAAGAGATTATTGTGCACTACACCCAATAATATAAGCAAAACATCATGAAGAGGTGGAACCAGAATGACACACACAAAGCAATCATCTGATCGCAATCAGCCCCAGAAACGAGATTGCAATAAACTGTTGGTTCATTCATGTGTTTTTGATTCATCTTGCTTGCACTTTCTCTTTCTTTTCACCGATGAGTAATGATGGTGCATTATGTCCTTTGCATGAACGAATGAAACATTGCCTCTGCTAAAGCGTGATTAATTATCAAACTGAAACATTCAACAAACACCTTAAATGTGCAAAAACTCACACTGCAAAAATTACAGCGTGCAATAAAGACAATATGTGCAAACAAAAGGGACATAACGAGAATTTAGATGCACTGTCGGAGTCCCGGCGGTGGAGGGAAGCCCAAATCATTAAAATGCAACAGTGGCTAACACACTGTATCCAACACAGCCCTACATTTTCTTCCCCTTGTCAGAGCTCTAGCATATCATATAATGTACAAGTTGTGCTTTTATATACTCTGGCATGGACGCAAAAATAACAATCTCTCAGGTTCGACTGAGCATAATCACATTGCTCATTGGCATGTTCCTCTGTTTCCTCATAGGAGAGCTGAAATAAATGAGCAACATGCAGTCCTGTGTTTAGGAGGGAAGAAAAGGCCCTTCTGAAGGGACTAAATATGGGAGAGTCAGGTCCGTATAATGCACTTACAGCCAGAGTTTCATCGCTCAATCTGTGATGAAGGGACGCAGGAGTGTGTCCAAACCCATGTGCTGGATCCATTACCTGCGCGGAGGCCCACACCACACCAGGGATGAGTAATATATTCCTATACATCGCTGTTTATATTATGTATTTCCTGGCAATGGCACTCCATTGCCAGTATAATAAACGTATTATTCTATCCGGCGTAGACAACTGTACTACTATTCAGTCGACTTTTGTAACGGTCGCAGCAGCAGCTGGTCTTGATTTGAGGATGGAGGGCTCATGTATGTAACATGTGGGCAACAGGTTTGCACCGCTTCAATTTGGATGCAATAATAAAATCATCGCAGCAGTTTTCATCATATTAACAGGCACAAGACAAAGGCATGACAGGAGGCGGCGTTTGCAAACAGATGCTGAAGAGCTTTCAATGCCTTTGCACCTGTGAGCCATTTACAATGGATATTTTTATAATGCATGCAGTCTCATATGTTTTTCACTTCTATTTAGAAATTAAATGTGTAGTTAAAATGTGTGAATTTCATGGCCTCAGATAACAAAATATCAAGTAAATATGTGCAACAACAAAAGTGACGCTTTTCTGAACTATACTTTAAATCAACTGGTGATTTTTATGGGCTTATGAAGTCATTTGCCATCGAAATCATTTTTTTTTTTAGGGGTGCTAATCATTCAGTATTGCCATCTGATATCACTGTACTGTTGTACTGCCACAGTACTGTACACAATAGCTTTTACACAATATATATATCCTCCAAAAAAATAAATTAAATATCGCACTACTGTTCAAAAGTTTGGGGTCAGTAGGATTTTGGTTACACTTTATTTTACAATTTCCTTGTTACTGTTACTTACCATAGTAAGAACAGTAAATTATGCATAATTACACGCAACTAACCCTCAAACAAATCCTATCGCTAGTAAGTACATGTTGTTACCTAATATTACTCAGTACTTAAATATATAAATAAAGTGTAAATGGATTTTATTTTTTATTAACACTTATTTAACATAGATTGATTAAATTGATCAAAATGACAGTAAACTTTTATAATGATACAAAAAATGAATGCTGTTCAACGTTTGAAAGCATGGAGTGGATTCCAGTGTACTGTGGAGCTTACAGAGACTTTCACCATCAGCTCTTTTTTCTGTTCAGAAAAGCTTTTAACGGTTATGTGTTGGTTGATTGTTTGTATTATTCTATATTTTTACTTGTTAATTTTTTATTTATTTTTTTCAGGGTTGCACTTTGAGATTCTTCAGAATGAAAAGTGCGTTATAAATAAAATCTATTATTATTATTATTATTATTATTATTATTATTATTATATAAACTCACCTAAAGGATTAGGAACACCTGTTCAATTTCTCATTAATGCAATTATCTAATCATCCAATCACATGGCAGTTGCTTCAATGCATTTAGGGGTGTGGTCCTGGTCAAGACAATCTCCTGAACTCCAAACTGAATGTCAGAATGAGAAAGAAAGGTGATTTAAGCAATGTTGGCATGATTGTTGGTGCCAGACAGCCGGTCTGAGTATTTTACAATCTGCTCAGTTACTGGGATTTTCACACCCTTTCATTTCTAGGGTTTACAAAGAATGGTGTCGGAAAGGGAAAATCATCCAGTATGCGGCAGTCCTGTGGGCGAAAATGCCTTGTTGATGCTGGAGGTCAGAGGAGAATGGGCCGACTGATTCAAGCTGATAGAAGAGCAACTTTGACTGAAATAACCACTCGTTACAACCGAGGTATGCAGCAAAGCATTTGTGAAGCCACAACACACACAACCTTGAGGCGGATGGGCTACAACAGCAGAAGACCCCACCGGGTACCACTCATCTCCACTACAAATAGGAAAAAGAGGCAACAATTTGCACAAGCTCACCAAAATTGGACAGCTGAAGACTGGAAAAATGTTGCCTGGTCTGATGAGTCTCGATTTCTGTCGAGACATGCAGATGGTAGAGTCAGAATTTGGCGTAAACAGAATGAGAACATGGATCCATCATGCCTTGTTCCCACTGTGCAGGCTGGTGGTGGTGGTGTAATGGTGTGGGGGATGTTTTCTTGACACACTTTAGGCCCCTTAGTGCCAATTGGGCATCGTTTAAATATCACGGCCTACCTGAGCATTGTTTCTGACCATGTCCATCCCTTTATGACCACCATGTACCCATCCTCTGATGGCTACTTCCAGCAGGATAATGCACCATGTCACAAAGCTCGAATCATTTCAAATTGGTTTCTTGAACATGACAATGAGTTGACTGAACTAAAATGGCCGCCACAGTCTCCAGATCTCAACCCAATAGAGCATCTTTGGGATGTGAAAGTGATAAAAAGTGATCTGTATATATGAAAGGTTTAATATGAAATAGCATCACATGCTCCATTGATAAATGAACTATACGTGATCATGTTGTTTACTGATGTGCACTTATGCACTAATAGCCAATAAGTAGTTTTACTCACCGACTGCTTCCAAGGCACCGTGAATCTTTATTGCTGAGACCGCTCAATCCTTTAGCATTAGACGAGGTACAAATCCGGCGTCCGATGACTTCCCTAAAGCCAAGCAAAGCACGTTGATGGCATGGTTGGCGTGCGTTTGCACTCTCGCTGTAACAGACTGCTCCGAGAGACACATGTAGAGGATCCAAATGCAGTATTTATTAAAAGTGTAATCCATAATCATAGTCAGAGAAAAGACAAAAGGTCATAGACAGGTAGGCAGTCCCATCAGGCAAAAAAAAAAAATACCCAAGGGTAACAGGCAAGAATTCCAACAAAACTGAGAGATAAGAAACCAGAGAACACGCTAAGAAATGCAGTGTGAACAAAACAAGACTTTGCAATGAACGACAGAGTGAACATGGTATATATAGGCAGAGGTAATGAGACACAGGTGAAAACAGTGAGTGCTAATGAGTCCTGGCAAAGGATTATGGGTAATGTAGTCTATGATAGAATGACAGTCCGGGTTGGAGTGGAGTTGGAGAAACCGGAAGGATGTCCATCAAATGTCCAACTTGTTTAAAACTTAGTTCATGTTTAGCATATGAAACCAAGCCTTTAACAGTGTAAAAAGCTCAGTATGCATGAAATAGCATTCAAACGCAATGGTCAAATAATGTCAAAATGCGGGTCTTGGCGAGTATTCACGTAAACACAGTCAGTATGCTAACCATTCAGTCAAGGTTTCAGCTTTGGTGGGGACATCCCACCAGGTTTGCCCAGATTATATAGTCTATTATTTATGAGTATGGGAATGCACTATACTTTAGGAATGAATACATCTATTAATTTATGAGGCTCTTCAGTTTTATTCTTTTTGAATGAAAATAATCTTCAACCAAATATTAATTATAAAAATACTGGGTAATTACCAAGTTCATAAATGATTTTCAAAAAACTGAAATGGAAAAAACAACAACAACACACAAAATGACTTATTTTCAGTATAAAATGTGATTGTGGACTGGATTTTTTTTAACCTTTTACCACAGTACTGGGCATGTCAAAAATTAGTAACAACTTTAGCTTTGATGCATTGTTAGCTTTTGTACAGGATCAGATATTTTACAGTTCGTGGCTGTTTTTACCCCATTGACTTCCATTATAACCACATTTTTTTGATTGCAAAGCCAGCATCATATGCATTCTTGATTGTTGGTGGTTCGCCTTAGGTTCATTATAAGTTACTGGACAGACCCATTGATACCTTTTCTTCTATTCTGGCATATATCTGGAAATCCTCTTGGATTCAAATCGGTGGACGCGAGCTCGACATGTTTTTGAAAAACCAACCAAATTTCCAGCACATGTTCTCTAGACTCCGTCGCTATGGGAGCAAAGCGGCTAAACTGCAATCTTGTGCATCAAACCAATACGGGACGTGTCATTTTGCTTGTAAATACGGGACGAGTCCATTTTTCAAGGGATGGGTGGCAACCTTTTCGTTTGTTTCATCCTGGCAGAATCTATCCATATAGCAGCACGCTAAAATGTTGGTGGGGAAAATTTTGCCATCTTAAATATTGATTGGGATTAGTACCTAGCGTCCCCCCCTAAACCTACGCCCATGCATTCAATAATGCCATGATATCACTGTACTGCCACAGTATAAAAATGCAATATAAAGAAAAAAAATACTACAAAGGCACTACAATCATAGAAATAGTGTCTGTCGGTTTGTCTCTTGTGTTTTTAGAGACTGACTCTGTGTTTTAAATTGGTCACAGCATGGAAGAGTTTGGCAGTGTTTGCAGTCTTTCTCTGGGTCGCTTTTCATCGGGCAGTGTCAGGGCAGCCTCGTCTTATCAGCAGGGTCCTGTAGCAGAAGCAGGCAAAGGGTCACCGCCAGCCCAGAACCTCTGAGAGAACAATACACACACACACACATCACCTGAGTAAATAAATATGTCTCCCAGTCCCAGAGCCATCCCTGTGCTGCTGCCATCCAAAATACACACTTATACTCGCCATTGTTTATTATCAGCGGAATGGAGAAGTCTTGATTCATGTCAGGATCACTGTAAAAAGCTTAAGTCTTGTATCTCACACACACATACACACACACACACACATCCTGATGAACTACTCACATCCCAGAATCAACGACTCTGCTGTTTTCATTATTGAAACGGGTAATGAAATTCGTTGCGCATTCACATTTCGGAAGAGATTCAGCGAGTTCTTCCGAAGATCTATGCTTTCAATATGTGACTATTGATTAGACAGAGCAGAGGAAAATATAAACTTAACAGACAGCCATAAAGGCCCGTAAATATACCACGCACGCAACCGTCTTCAGCTAGTTTAAACGCATATTTATAGCCATGGCCGGCTAGGTGAAAACAACAGCTCCTGCATGTTATTATGAGGTTTATTGGGCTTGTCTTTGCCTGTGGAAATTACAAAACTGTACACTTCATCACAAGGACCAGGGCAACCCGGAAAAAAAACACTCATTTTATTTTATGGGCTCTGCAACCTTGTATATTTGTAAGCAGTCAATTATTTTCCAATGCAACTTTTTGTGTAAGGACAGTGCAAAGGCAATATAATAAATGCAAGTTGAGGGGTTTCCATTTGTTGAGGCCAGCTGTCAGAACTGGCTAGAATTGAAAGCTCAACTCTTGTCCCAGCGGTTCATGGTTAAAGTGTGTGGGCAGATGGAAGGAAGGACTAAAAGTATAGATGATAAAGATTTATAAAAGCGTACTTCCTCGGGCCTGGAAAGCTCTCCGGACACAGGTAAGTACTATAAGTGCTGTTTTGAGTCAATGGATTGGCAGGTACTGTATAAAGCGACGTTACGTTCTACATCTTCCGCCATTCTTTAGACACGCCCTCTCGTTTTGCAACCGTGTTCAAGCTGTTTATTTACTTGTCAAGCAGAAGTAACGCGACTCCGCCGTTTGTTCTCAAGCACTTTGCAGCTCTCAGTTCTTCCAGCGTTGAAAAGCGTCCTCTTCCCTCGTCATTTTTTGGTCCTCCTGTCCACTCCTTTTGGCTGTGTAAGTGTTTTGTTGAACATTTTGTTCCCTCCAAACTCTTCAAAACATTCCAAGTATCGTGCACTTAGTTTCCGGCTTCTCATAAATGGATTATGAACGAGTAAAATGATTGACAGGTGGAAAGCGTCTCAGAAAGCTGCTGATTCGTGAATGTGACGCTTTTTAATTGACTGTTTACAGCAGTGGCGGCCGGGGGGTAATACATCATTACTTCTTAGCTAAATGGAAGTTAAGCATTCAAATGTAAAGCAAGGCAAGGCAAGTTTATTTATATAGCACATTTAATACACAATGGCAATTCAAAGTGCTTTACAAAGCATGAAATAAGGTATCACAAATCAGTGAATAGGGCTTGGGCGCCGCGTTGCATTCTGGGACGTTGCGGCCATTGAAGTAAACATACAGCAAGTCGAATGAGGAGAAGCAGAGTTGGGAGAAAGAAGAAACATGTTAAAATCCCGAAAGGGATGTGGAATTTACCGGGATATGTTAAATTGGGAAGGCAGGGACCGCTATAGAGACAAAATCGGAACTATTAAAGTTTTGGATCCACATGAATTTCCAAAGAAAGAGCGGAGCACCGACGACGACGAAAACTTTATTTTGTTGGTCCCCAACAGACATTCTACTGACTATAAGTAACTTTGCAACTACAATTCAACTTATTCTACTAACCCCAACACATATAACCATAGTTGGCATGCTGTTGAAAACATACATAGTTAGTAGAATGTTTAAAGTGGACTATCGAAATAAAGTCTAACCGAAACGTATATATTATTATTATTATTATTATTATTATTATATAAGAAATTGCACTGCCTCCGTTTTTATTTGTTATTGCAATGTTATTGTTTACTATATTTATATTTTGCACTTCCTCCATTTTCTATGTCTTTTGTTGTTATTTTATAGATACCTATTTATTTGCTTATATAGTATTGAAAGAATTTATTTTTAAAAAGTGTATTTATTATTGTTATATAAAGTGCACTCCGTTATATAAAGTGCAACAACTTGCACTCCGTTTCTGTGTTCATTTTTTATTTGTAACCTTTTACCTTGAAGCATTCCACATTTCTGTGTTCTCAGGTTGCACTACTTGTAAATAAACACTAAAAACATCTGATTGTGTGACAATTCTTGCTTTTTGCACATCGTACTGTTATTACTTCTTGTCCGTGGTTGCGCCTCCAAGCATGAAAGCGGTGGAAAGTTAATCCATTTTCGACATTTCCCATGGTGATTATGTGTTGCGCTGTTACACCCCAAAATGCAGCAACGGTTTACCATAGTTGAAATAACGCCAAAATAATCAAATTAAGACACACGGCTGAGAGGGAGTACGTCTATAAACAGTGCGCAGTAGTCCGAGTAGCAGTAAAGGATGCCATCAACATGGCCGCCACGCCAAGTAATGACGTCATGACGCCCAAGCCCTATTTGAGTTTGATGTGGGTATATTATCAGTAAAAATATAATGACTAATTGTTAAGTCATAATTTTTAACTGGTAGTCATATGTTAGCAACTAAAATAAAAAATACAAATTCTATTTTGTTTGTTTTGTGTGTGTGGGGCACCGGGCAAATGGTCCGTCTATTAGTTCCGTCTTTTTTTTAAACACATGTGACTTGAGGATGAGCTCTAATTGGCTCATTTCAGATTCCAGACCCTCCCACTTTTGATTTTAGCGAATCAATATTGTTTTTATATATTTTGGCCTCATGTGATAGGACCATTCTCGACTCTAGAGTAGACACAATATCTCTTCCAATATTAATTTTAAATGTACAAAAAGTCCTTTCACAAGGCATTGAATTGAAGAAGAAAAAAAGAGGATTGGCTTGGTGACGGAGTTGGCTAGCTGGATGCAATTTTATTGTGTTCCCGTTTGCTATTTCAAAGTCCGGTCGTCAAAGCATTGTGGGCAATGATACAGAAGGTCAATTAAACAATCCAGCTTAATCCAACTTAAAGTGATCATCGGGGTCCATCTGGGTTTTTTTGTTATGGTTATTTATGAGTCCCTTGTTTGTCCTGAGCAATTAACTGCCCAATGTTCTTCAGAGAAATCCTCCAGGTCCTGCACATTCTTCAGTTTTCCAGCATGAAGAAATATATATATATATATATATATATATATATATATATATATATATATATATATATATATATATATATATATATATATATATATATATATATATATATATACATATATAGTTGCAAGAAAAAGTGTAACCTTCTGGAGGGTTGTGAATGGACAATGAACATGTCTTTTTTAAAATAAAATATTTAAGTCTCTAAGAGTCTCTTATTATATGTTCTAGAGTACAGAAGTTTCACAAAAGCCCAAAAATATCTCAAGACCGTTATTTCAGTGATTTCAGGATTTTAACTTCTAAGCATTTTTTGGTTTAAATTTTTCATCAGTAGGCCTGATATCCGCACTATATAACTAAAATACCCTTGACTGTTTGAGAATAAAAATGTATATTTTTCTTGGAGATTGGGGGCGGGTTGTTAGACTAATTATTGTAACTGGCTGCTTTATGACACTTCATTTTTAGCAGATGGCTCTTCAAACAACAAGGTTTTTTATTTATTTTTTGCTATTTAAGATATATTTAGAAGCAGAGCATTAATTTAATATTTAAGACTAAAACACATTTCAGCAATCAAATAACAACTAACTTGTATAAAAATAAAACCGGTTATTCCGTATCTGCCACAAAAGCCATACATCTCAGTGCCAAGTAATTCAATTCTCTTAAAAAGCAATGCTGGACCTCTTTAGCTCTATGCAGTGCATTTATCTCGATTAACAGTTCCCTCCTCTTTTCTCCTCCATTTGTCGTGGTTGCACTGTCAGAGCTGTTTAGACGAACAAAAAGCCTGCTTGTTTTGACATATGGTTTCTCGGTTTTGTTTTTGTTGGTAATGAGAAACATGTTCCTTGGCTCGCAGCACCAAAGCCTGAGGGTTTGCAGTTGTGTAGCGCCTGAAAGAAACTGCGAAGAAATTACCTGAGGCAAATGCCTCTTTTGTTTCAGTGCTAACGTTGCCTTAATCCTTGCAGAACTAAAAATATTGAGATGCAGGATGCAGACTGGACCACTTATATTGCAGTATCATGCTGGATTTTATGACTAGGCTAATGGCCGGGACTGTAGTGGACTTGTTTTTCTTCACCTCATGTACTTTCATGAGCTCCTCTTTGGCTACGCAATAGAGTTGTAGTCGAGACCACCTAAACTGAGACCAATTCGAGAATAAGACCTGTCTGAGAAATGAATTATATTTAATTAATAATTACAATTAGACATATAGCTGGAAGCAGCAATTTTCGGGGCCAAGCACAAACACACGATAAGTCAGACCAAGTGGTTGGAGCATCAGAGCAACTGCAACAATGAGCAATTAAAGACATTTCAGTCAAAACAGCTGATAAATCAATATATACAGTCACTAGTAATTTGATGTAATGGTTTACCACTTTCGAACAATTGGTGGTGATGTGACCAAATTTATGTGGTGTGGTCAGAGTAATGTTACAATGCAATCCTACATTTACATTTAATCATTTAGTAGACACTTTTATCCAAAGCGACTTACAAAAAAGGGGAGAGCAATAGAAGCAACGAAACATGCAAGGCCAACAACCTGCAAGAGCTGTAAGAAGTCTCAATTAATTAGCACAGTACACTTTTTTCTTCTTTTTTTTTTTGGACAAACAAACAAAAATTAATGGATAGTTAAGTACTATTCTGTATTGGTCAGGTGCCATTGGAAAAGATGTGTCTTAAGATGTTTTTTTAAAAATGGCTACAGACTCGGCAGCACGAATTGAGATCGGCAGGTCATTCCACCAGGTGGGAACGGTCCAGGAAAATGTCCGTGAGTGATTTCATGCCTCTTTGGGATGGAACCACGAGGCGCCGCTCACTCGCAGAACGCAAGCTTCTGGAGGGTGTGGAAGTCTGAACAAGCGAGTTTAGGTATATTGGTGCAGAGCCAGTGGTTGTTTTGTAGGCGAGAACTAGTCCCTTAAATTTGATGCGAGCAGCCATTGGCAACCAGTGCAGTCTGATGAAGAGAGGCGTAACATGAGCTCTCTTCGGCTCAGATTCTTTGACAAATGCAAAGTTGGGTGTCAACATGCCAGACATACAGCCTTCATTTTGGCATCATGCCTCATCTTTGTTGCTGCGGCATACGAAAACGGATTTGTCTATCAACACGAAATCCTTAACTTTTGATGGCACAGTCCAAAGATGATCTTACTCAAATTTGGTGAAAATCAGACAAACGATCTAGGAGGAGTTTGAAAAAGTGTGTTTATGACGAAAATCAGACAGGAAGATGGCTGAATATGGCAAGATTGGTATCTGTGTTTTCAGCATAAGCCAATGAATCTATTAAAAGCAGTTTCATTATAATAGGATAATGTATAATACTCATTGTTCACCATTTCCAGACAACACAATCTCATGGTAATGCGAGTCAATAGTATGAGTGTGAAATCTCATGGAATTGATACGCCAAATGAGTTTTGGCATATAAATGCTACGCAGTTTTTCGCGTGCATATGATACACACTTTATGGCGTGTATATGACACGCTCTTGGGTAGGATTAGGGAGGTGGGGGGGGGGGTTGTAAGTATAATACGGCATAAAGTGTGTATCATATGCACGCGAAAAAACACGTACAATATGCATGGCAAAACTCATTTTGGCATATACATTGCACAAGATTGCACACTCATACTAGTATACGCATTTTCGCGAGATCGGGCTCTTTCCAGAACATGCATCAGGATTTATAAAAACCGACCCTGATTTGGACAACCAATCTTTTGACAATTAAGTTTAGTGACACAGTTAATAGATCTTAAAGATGCTGTTCGTGTCACTGAATTCAACAGAAACAACAAGGAGCTGGGTTTTGCAAACGTTATCAGTCCAATCAACTACACTCGTGTTGTAAGGCGCCGGAAAAGATTGAATTCACTTTCATCAACACAAGTCACATTGGTTTCATCAGAGAGCAAATAAACCTGTGATGAGTAAATGGCTCTGGCCAGAAAGCAATCCTCCATTTATCTAACAGTGGGTGTTGGTAAGATGGTGAAAAAGCTTATGTGTTCATCTGTATTCTACTAGGGCAACCTTGTACAATGTTTTATTCATTCTTCACTCAGGTAAGAGAAGGAAACCCACTCAAAGCCTCGACTGACCTCCGGGTCAATCAGGTGATAATCAGCCTGTTCGCAAGGCCATAGATCTGGTGCGAACCGGAACAGAGAGGAAAAAGGAAAGAGAGTCGCTGCATGTAACAGGGAAAGTCAGGTGTTCTTGTTTTGCAAGTATAATTAGTTCCTGGAAATCTATTCACAACCTCAGTTCTGGGGAAATTGTTTTTGTCTCTGTTTGGATTTAAACAGGCAAATGCTCTATGATTGGATCATTATTGCAGTGATTATTATGTTTTTAGCATGGTATATGTCTTCTTAAACAACCATGGAGACACATCATGGCCATATTCCAGGAGGACAATGTCAAGATGCATCAGGCTCAAACTGTGAAAGAAAGCATGAAGAATCATTTTCACAGATGAACTGGCACCATAAATTCATGGAAAGTCTTCGGGATGTGCTTTAGGAGACTTTACAGACAGTGCTGAACTCTTGCACTGTCAATACTTAAGATCTTGAGCCAAAATTGATGCACTTGATGAAAAAAATGGTGTGATTTTATTTGCAACCTGGGGATGCTTCAATTTTGCAAAAATGTCGCCACAGACAAGAGTCTGGGATTCAAAAATAATATGGATGTACCGATATGGAAACTTTGGCCAATAGCCAATAATTCTTTACTTGAAAGCCAATAATTGGTATATAGCCAATGATTTTTATATTATTTTTGAGAGCCTGATTACAAAAACAAAAGTCTCACAATTAAAGCCATGTCCCAAACACACAATTATAATGTTCTCAATATAATTTAATGTAGCTTATATGACAGACATGTCTCTCTGTATTTTCCTTTTTTGAAGTGATTCTAATCATATTTCAAGCAGTTCAACCCATCCTGGTAAGCAGTGCTCATCTGAAGTGTCTCAGCGGAGGAAAACAATACGTTATATATCGGCCAAAATGTATTATCGGGCCGATAACTATAACAATAAAAATGTACATATCGGCCGCGCATCCCTAAAAAATATGCATCCATATGGATTTAACAAATGCTAATGGTGTTCGATAAAGACAGATTTGTTTGTGAGTCATTTGTCTAAGCAAACTGTGTTTATCTCTATTCTAAGACTAGATACTTAGGTAAATCCAAATTTGTTCATATCAGTTATGTGCACTGAAAACATATTAGTGCTTATTCAGTGGAAAACTGTATTTTATGCCCTTTGATAAATAGAGATCAGACTAAACTCAAATAAACTACAAAATTTCCTCTAACATTAACATTAATGCCCTCATGCTAAACCCTCTGGGGTTTTTCACATTCAAAAACACTACATTGCCAGATTTTCCCCCATATAGCAATAAAGATTTTGCTTCTGCTGGTTGCCTTCATGAAGCAAATGTAGAGTTTTTGGTCTGTAAAGCCGACTTTATATTTACATTAGGCGTGCTGGTTAAGAAGCTGATAAATTATCCACCAACACAAGGCCAGGAAGAATAAGAGAGTGAGAGAAAGAGGGCAATTTTCTATGAATAACGCAGCGAGAAGAGCTGACATCAGCAGTCTCTGGGCTGAAGATGTTGTGTTCGGCGCCGACGCCTAAAACACCCTCATAACATAAAAAAACTCACTCCTGTTAACGGCTCTAAGCAGGTTTTCTCATGAATGCATTTTAATGTCTCTTTAGCTATAGACATTTGAATAAAAACAGGGGAGACACCTGCAGGGTGGGAAAGTCAATTTCTATAGTCACATACACTATATTGCCAAAAGTACTGGGACGCCCCTCCAAATCACTGAATTCAGGTGTTCAATCACTTCCATGGCCAAAGGTGTATAAATCAAACACTAGGCCTCTGCAGACGCTTCGACACACATTAGTGAAAGAACGGGTCGCTCTCAGGAGCTCAGTGAACTCAAGCGTGACACCGTGTAATTGCCATTAGTGAAGGATTATAACAAAGTGAAAGCGATTGGGAACAACAGCAACTCAGCCACGAAGTGTTAGGCCACGTCAAAATCACAGAGCGGGGTCAGCACATGCTGAGGGTCACAGTGTGCATAAGTCTCCAACTTTCTGCAGAGTCAACAGCTCAGGACCTCCAAACTTCTGTGGTCTTCAGATGAGCTCAAGAACAGCATAGAGAGCTTCATGGAATGGGTTTCCATGGCCGAGAAACTCATCCAAGCTTCACCAAGAGCAATGCAAAGCGTGGGAGGCAAGGCAAGGCAAGGCTATTTTAATTGTATAGCACATTTCATACACAATAGCCATTTAAAGTGCTTTACATAGAAATTAATTAAAATAGTGATAACATATGCATAAGAAATAAGAACACCATGTGTACGTATTAAAATAAAAACAAGGACAATTAAAATAGTTGTAAAGAGAGAGAATATATATATATATATATATATATATATATATATATATATATATATATATATATATATATATATATATATATATATATATATATATATATATATATATATATATATATATATATATATATATATAATGGTGAGAAATAGATCCCTCTCTGCCTGATTCTAAATTCGGATATTACTATCTGAGATGGAAGAGATCAGGTTCAGGAGCAGGTTCACAATGTCTTCTGGACCTTACAAGTCAGTCGAAGACGGGCTCCAGAAGGGGACGTTACCTATGCACCGCAGGGCCTCCCCTTTCTTGAGTCCGCTTGTGGAGTGGAGAAAAGCAGCCGCCACTGGACTCTAGAGCAGTGAGACGTGTTCTCTGGAGTTACCAATCACGCTTCAGGCTGACAATCCCATGGACGAGCCTGGGTTTGGCGGTTGCCAGAAGAACGGTAATTGCCTGACTGCATTGTGCCAAGTGTAAAGTTTGGTGGAGGGTGGATTATGGTGGGGTTGTTTTTAAGGGTTTGGTCCCTTAGTTCCAGTGAAAGGAAATCTTAATGCTTCAGCATACAAGACATTTTGGACAATTTCATGCTCCCAACTTTGTGGGAACAGTTTGGGGACAGCTCCTTCCTCTCCCAACATGACTGCGCACCAGTGCACAAAGGGTCGGTCCATAAAGACATGGATGAGCGAGTTTGGTGTGGAAGAACTTGACAGAATACCTTTGGGATGAATTAAAGACTTCCAGAAGAGTTAAAGCTGTTATAAAAGGGTGGGCCAACTCTGGATTAAGAATGGGATGTCATTAAAGCTCATATGTAAGTAAAGGTAGATGCCCCAAAACTTTTGGCAATATAGTCTACCTCAAAGTCTTGATTTAAGCTTCCGAACCTTTGTGGTGTGACAACATGCCCCAATGACAGAGTACATTGTCACAATGGAACCTGCAATTAGACAGCCTTTTAATTTGTAACACAAAATAATCACAGTAAAAATGTAAAATACACACCAAACCATTGTTTTACCCCCAAAAATATTGTAATAAATAATGTGACTTGTCACAATACAGTGCAACTTTCAGTTACAGACTATCTTTGATGCGTTCTCTTATATATTTTTGTGCCAGTCCACATTTTTATAGATATCTCTTTCAGGGTTGGGGCAATTAAAATATATAGGGGTATAAACATAGCACACAAAACCATTCTGTGCCTAAAAGCACGCTTCATACGCCAATAGTCATCTTAGAGGAAATCAGCAGAGTAAATTATGAAAGGCTCCATAGAAATCCACATCAGATAAGACCGTAGAGAGCAGATGCCAGCACAGAGGCCGTCCCGCATTATGGATTCGCCATTCAGACACAAATCATTATGGCTACAAAGCCTCAGTTAAGTGAACTCTCGGCAGGCATGATTATAAACAAAGACTTGATATTAAAGCCTTCCATTCATGCATGCATAAAGTAAACATGCACAGAGGAAAAAGTCTATTTTGAAAAAAAATTATACTGCCCGCTGCAGAGGAGGAGGAGGTCTGGGAAAATTTTTCCATCTCTTGCTCCCGAATTGGTGTCTAATTATCGCATCATAATGAGAAGTTAAAATAACTTTGTTCATTCCTGGCCAAGGCCCAATAAGAAAACGCAAGTCTCTCCATAACCGACTGCTTTTGCGATTTCTGGCTTTTTTCTGCTGTCCACTAGTTAACCTCGCACTACAAGGCAAGTCTCGTATTTCTGTTTGTGCTTTAAAAAAACTATAAATCTTGGGTTAGCCTATTGTGGGAGCCTTTTGGGTCATTTTTGAGGGGTTAATTTTTTGGGGGTAGTTTTTGTGTAACCCAATGTATACTAAATAATGTGTGGAATGACACTTAGGCTGTGTGATATAATGTTCAAAATAATGAGCCAAATACACTTAAAAACATTTTGACCCCCCAAAAAATATATAACATTACATAAAAGAAGCCGAATTTAGGCTATATCTGTAATATTATGCTTTGAAGCATATTATAAACATGTATTTATTTATGAACAACTCACAATTGACAGACCACAGATGCACTGACTACTGATACTTTAAAAACAGCCTTAATCCGTTAAAACCAACCAAGGACATTTCAAGATTTAGTACTTGAAAATCATGTTCAGTGTGTCAAGATCAAATATGAAGGAGTAATTGCAATCGTTTACTTTATGGGACCTTGTGCAACGTGACACCTCATCATTTCAGCTCCGTTTTCTTCACAAGTTACAGCCATGAAGTGACACATTTTACAGTCCTCTAACGGAGCCTGTTGTACACAAGCTCTGCTGGCATCATGGAAAACATAAAGTGGGAATAATGTTGACAGATTCCAGAAACACTCCATCGGTTTGGATATTTCAAGAGCAGCGGCGCTTCTCTGATCCCAAAGAAACCATGACTTCCACCCTTACACCCAATGGCGTGCACCACAGTCAACCCTAAAAGGGCACAGAGAGGCGACCATTAATCCTTTAGCCGATAAAATACCTTTCCCCAAGGATCTGGCGCAATTTGGCAAGCCCTCCCATTATAGAACAAAAGTTCACAAAACTTTCACAGATAAAGACTAGATAGAGAAGAGAAACACAAGCTGAATTCAGAGGATGGGATGGTTGAGGTTCCATCCAGTGCTGCGTTGGAGCTCTTTGAAAGCTCACCTGCCTCATAATCAATCAATGTAACCTTATTTTTCAACATGGAGATAAGATATCTTCTGTGAATGTGTGAGACTTGTGATTCATTAGCAATTCAAGAATAACAAAGTGCAGTAACTATTTGCACGACAAACCAGCGTGTTTATAATTACAAAAATATATTAAATAATAAATAGCTGATTGCAATATCAAGCAGCATAATGAGCTGTTTATATATATATATATATATATATATATATATATATATATATATATATATATATATATATATATATATATATATATATATATATATATATATATATATATATATAAACTAGAATTGAATGACATTAGTGTAAATTCCAACTTCTGTGACTGGCTGCTGTAAGACTTCATTGTAAACGCCACTGCTGTGATTGGCTTTGTTGAATATAAGGGAGTATGACAGGAGTTTTGGCCAGAGTCAGAACTCAGTCACAGATCAATTTGTTTGATTGACAGCTCCAGAGATTGTAAAGGGAGCGTTCTGTGATCACTTTCGATATATACAAACCCGATTCCAAAAAAGTTGGGACACTGCACAAATTGTGAATAAAGAAGGAATGCAATAATTTACAAATCTCATAAACTTATATTTTATTGACAATAAAATATATATATAGATCACATATTACATGTTGAAAGTGGGACATTTTGAAATGTCATGCCATATATTGGCTTATTTTGGATTTTGTGAGAGCTACACATTCTGAAAAAGTTTGGACAGGCAATAAGAGGCCAGAAAAGTTAAATGTACATACAGTATAAGGAACAGCTAGAGGACCAATTTGCAACTGATTAGGTCAATTGGCAACATGACTGAGTATAAAAAAGCCTCTCAGAGTGGCAGTGTTTCTCAAGATGGACAGAGGATCACCAATTCCCCCAATGCTGCGGTGAAAAATAGAGGAGCAATATCAGAAAGATGTTTCTCAGAGAAAAATTGCAAGGAGTTTGAAGTTATTATCATCTACAGTGCAAAATATCATCCAAAGTTTCAGAAAATCTGGAACAATCTCTGTGCGTAAGCGTCAAGGCCGGAAAACCATACTGGATGCCCATGATCTTCGGGCCTTTAGACTTAACTGCAGAACATACAGAAATGCTACTGTAATGGAGATTACAGGCTAAAACTCTATAGGTCAAAATATAAGCCCTATCTAAACATGATCCAGAAGCGCAGGCGTTTTCTCTGGGCCAAGGCTCATTTAAAATGGACTGTGGCAAAGTGGAAAACTGTTCTGTGGTCAGACGAATCAAAATGTGGAGTTTTTTTTTGGAAAACTGGGACGGCATCTCATCCGGAATAAAGAGGACAAGGACAACCCAAGTTGTTATCAGCGCTCAGTTCAGAAGCTGCATCTCTGATGGTATAGGGTTGCATGAGTGTGTGTGGCATGGGCAGCTAACACATCTGGAAAGGCACCATCAATGCTGAAAGGTATATCCAAGATTTAGAACAACATATGCTCCGATCCAGACACCGTCTCTTTCAGGGAAGACCTTGCATTTTCCAACATGACAATGCCAGACCACAGACTGCATCAATTACAAGAATTATCATGGCTGTGTAGAAGAAGGATCCGGCACTGAAATGACCAACAGCAGTCCAGATCTTTCACCATTAGAAAACATGTGGCGCATCATAAAGAGGAAGATGCGACAAAGAAGACCTAAGACAGTTGAGCAACTAGACGCCTGTATTAGACAAGAATGAGACAACATTCGTGTTTTTTTTCCAGGCTTGGTTGTGTTTATGGGGCGCAGTATAACATGTCTTAATACTTCTTTTTTTTTAAACGCTGTATTATTCTTATATTTGACCTTTATTCCCACACCGTTGTCGCCACTGTCTTTTGAACGGCTCGTTTGCTTCCTGCTTCTATCCCATCCCTCGCAATTGAGGGAAAAACGCAATTGTCTTAGATTGATTAGATGGCAAAATGTAGTTTCCTGTATTTTTATTGGCTGAAGTGCCAAGCACAGATTGCCGGAAACGCCACGCTCCCTCCCATTACGGGCAGAAGTCACATCTGTGGAGACTAGCAAGGGTTTATGATGTCACCAACCCAGGAAGAAGCGCGTTGTAGTCCTAACCGGCCATTTTTGTAGGCAATAAACAGCCGTAACTTTAAAAGACAATATCTCCGTTTGCATTGAACTTTCAGCGCTGTAACTTTGCAGATACTGTTTATGCTCAAGCAGCGACATTACACACTAACTAAAGTTAAAAAAGTCAAATCACATGCAACAACCCCTTTAACATAAAAGCTGTTTTTGGACTAGCAAGAAAGTTTTCCATTTTGAAACAGGATATTCTTATAGTATGATGACCTCTAATATCAAAAGTTTAATTTTTCAGTTCATGACCCCTTTAAAACCTTCACAACTTATCACCACTGTTTGTTTTTATCATTGAATTGAAAGGCAAGGCCGATACAAGCATCAAAGAATGATCTGCGAACTGTTAATGTCTGCGTTCATGACTTTGAGAGGACTAGCGCAATGCCGAACGCCCACTGATGCCTCCTGCTCCGGTCGCCCACTCTGCCATCCGTCTGTCCCTCGCTCCTTCCTCCATCACATCACATCACACCGCACCGCACAGCTCCTCAACCAGCCTTTCATGGGGGTAGGATCCAATTATACCAGATTCACGAGAAAGCAATGTCAAGCAGCATTGCAACAGGAAGTCTTCAAAGCCGAAGAGGGGGGAGGGAGGGCACCGGAGGAAAACGGATAATGAAAAGAATGCACGTGTAGGTGGCTGGTGACTCAGACGTCTCCTTAAAGCCTCAAACTTAAATATATAGGAGAGAACTCGTCTGAAAGCCATTCTTCATGCTGCTATGGCCACCATAACCCAGGCTGATGCTCCGAGGTCTCGACGCCTGGCTCATGGTCCTGACCTGCCAATCAGTTCACCGGCAGGCCTATAGATCGGATGCTGACATTGAGGTTTAGATCAGGGGTTTTCAAACTTTATGATGCCAAGGACCCCCAAATACGATGACTCTTTTATAAAGGAACCCCTTCCTAAAATCCATCTATTTTTATCGAGAAACATTAGATTGTGTGACATTATAAATGCAAAATGTTGTTTCCAAACGTAATAAATTGGCTATACTTAATGCTGTATGTATAAATCTGAAGAAAAAAAAACATTTTTCAACTAAAAATAATTTGTATAAGCATCTTCCACAATAAAAAATTATGTATTGCGTTAAGAATACTGCCTTACAACCCCACTGAGCGAGACAAAGAGGATACAAATCAAACATTATTTCGAACACAATTCTGGAAAGTAGCCTATGTATGCGGCAAAAAAGGAGAGAAACATTTAGAAATGAAACAGAATATTTGGTAGATTTTATCCATTTTTGCCTTGTCTTTTATTCCTCTAAAATGTTCTTACTTTTTTTGGAGTCGGAGATTGAAGTTTCAATTGTTATGCTGATAATATGATATGAAAAAGGCTGTATTTTAAAGGGGTTCGATGATGCTTTTTTCCATGTTCATCTTTCTGTAGTGTGTAATGTTGGTGATTGAAGGGAGTTATTCTCTATAACATCAGAGTCAGTGTTTCTGAACTCTCTGAAACTCCTACGTCCCAATATTCCTCATTTAAATAATACATATGCAGAATAACAGGGACTGGTTGAGTTAGTTAGTAGTGTCTTGAAACTGGTGGTTAGGCCGTGTGCCCACCAAAGGTGCTCTGCTGAAAACGCCTTGCTTTGAGCGCTTGAGAGCGTTTTGGCAGCGAAGCATTTTTATATTTTTTATTTGAGACTCTTTGCTTGCTATGATACCGAATATCCACATAAGTGTTACTAGTATCTAACTTCACAGATAGTTTTTTTATATATATATAAAAATGTAGAAACAACGTAAAGTATTTGCTCTGGCTCTTGCTTTAAATGATTTTGTTCCATTATGCTTGTTGTTGTCATCTGTTGATGCTTTATGCAGGAAGTGGCAGTCGGCTGGTGTTGTATTTGTCCCGCCCCTCCTCCACTGTGATTGGATGGCTGGGTAAAAAGAGACAGTGATGAGCGCTGCGTTTTATTCAACATTCTCCAACTCTCTGCAACCGGTAAAAGACGCGGAGCACTCAGTGCTTGAGCGTGAAACAGACGCTCAGCGAATTGTTATGCTCATGCCGTTTTAAATTTGCGCTGCCAGGACTGAAAACAATTGGATACACCAGCCGCATGAAAAAAATGCTTTGGTGGGTGGGACATTTCCAAGCGGCAACCTCCCCCAGTTTCTCTTAAAGCCAATACAAAAGTGACTTAAACTGCAATTCATCGACTGACTATTATAACTCATCCATTTACATTATATAAAGTTCTGCATAATTAAGGCCGTGGCCACTTTGAGTGACACGTGTATTACCATTTGTTTGCTGTCTGTTAGTCATCATGTCATCTCAGCTCCGCCCACATTCCGCCTCTTTGCCTATTTTTGGTTATCCAGGAATGACACGCGATGACTGCCAAGATGGCAACGGTCAACTTGAAGCTTCAAAAACACTCTTCAGAACCCTATGGGTGACATCATGGATACTACGTCCATATTTTTTTATCGTCTATGGACATTTCCCAAACGCTTCTGGAAACGCTTGACCAATCCAGAGGTGGAAAGTAACTAATTAAAAATACTTTTGTTACAGTACAATTCTAGTCAGAATATGAGTCTGAAACTGCTCCGTTGGGCTGTGATTATGGGGTGTGTTTCAACCGAACCAGGAAAGACATCAGTTGGATAGAGCTACAACCAAACAGAGCAAAGAAGCGACGCATTGTCAAATGTCAACAGACAGAGCTCAACTGCACTGTGTTGCCAAGTCCGCGTTTTTTCCCGCAGATTGTTTTCTATGTCCGCGGGTTGAAGCGACTATTATGTGATATATAGACCCATGAGTGCGAATTTTAGCAGCAACCTTGCCAAAATTACACACATTTTACCCCCAAACGCCATTTTTTTCCCCGGAGAACCCCCCGAGAAGCTATTGTTTAGGGCTGTAGTTGGCGGGTTTTGTTGTAAAAACTTCGATCTTTGATCTTTGCCGATGTTGTTAAAAAATAAAAGAATTGAATGATACACAGAGTACTTACCCAACATGATCATCATCTCAGAGAGAAATAGTGAAGGTGATGCAGATACAAACAAGCTCTCCGTTTAGGATTCGAACAAATAAAATCCAAGCCCCTTTGATGACGTGATGATTACGCTACTGTTGATCATCTGTCCGTCATCGTCTAAAGCCCGCCCTGATGATCTCATTGGTCAGATCAGTTTCTGTTCGGGGATAATTACTCCTCTATGGATCGAATCACCCGACCTAAAAAAATTGTGGGCGGGGCTGAGTAATTAATTTAATTTGGATGTTTAGTTGAAAACTTTAGTTGACATTTTAGTGTCCTCCCTTGAGCAAGCCAAGCTAGAGGCGAAAGTAGCAAGAAACCAAAACTCCATCAGGGCATGATGGAGAAAAATAAACCCTAGGATTTCCTGGAATGTCATAGGTTTAATACTTCTATTAAATATTATTACTTCTATTAAAATATTTGACAAGCTGCATCTCATTTTGAAGGCTGTGTCCTCCGGAGGTTGCGTTTAAGGCTGAATACGTCATCAAGGATGTCTTATTTAAGAAAAGTAATAGAATAATAATACTAAAGTACCTTGTGCTGAGTAATTTTTAAAGGGGTGGTTCTGTGTTTTTTTTTTTTTTTTCTAGGCTTGGTTGTGTTTATGGGGTGCAGTATAACTCTCTGAAAAACGCAATGGTCTTAGATTGGTCAGATGGCCAAATGTAGGTCCTGTATTTTTATTGGCTGAAGTGCCAAGCAAAGGTTAAGGCCACGCCCCTTCCCATTATGGGCAGAAGTCACATCTGCAGAGACTAGCGAGGGTTTATGATGTCACCAACCCAGGAAGAAGCTCGCTGTAGTCCAAACCGGCCATTTTTGTAGGCAATAAACAGCCGTAACTTTAAAAGACAATATCTCCGTTTGCATTGAACTTTCAGCGCTGTAACTTTGCAGATACTGTTAATGCTCAAGCAGCGACATTACACACTAACTAAAGTTAAAAAAGTCAAATCGCATGAAACCACCCCTTTAAGCAAACTACTTATTTACTTTTACTTGAGTCACATTATTTTTCAGAATTTTACTTGTACACAAATATTTTATTTCTTAGGTAGCAATACTTTCACTTCAGTATAATTTTAAGTACTCTTCCACCACTTCAATAATTACAACACACTGCTCCAGCCGACCAATCAGAGCACAGTGTGCTTTTCAGAAGGAGGGGCATCAGAAGGAGGGGAGACCAGGGTATTCTCACAAAAAATGCGTATAAATAGTAAGAGTGTGCAATGTCGTGGAATGTATACGCCAAAACTCATTTTGGCGTGTCTATGGCACGCTGTTTTTCGCGTGCATATGATACGCATTTTATGGCGTATTATACATACGAACCCCCCACCCCACTACCCTAAACCTACCCAAGCGCGTGTCATATATACGCCATAAAGTGCGTATCATATGCACGCGAAAAACAGCGTATCATATGCACGCCAAAATGAGTTTTGGCGTATACATTCCACGACATTGCACACTCGTACTATTTATACGCATTTATGTGTGATCGGGTTGAAACTAAAGAGGGTTACTGACAGACTGGGAAGAGAGGAGCCACAACAATGGAGAATATGAGGAATTAAACTACATTCAATCAGAAAAACCTGCTCTAGTAGAGCCTAAAAACAAACAAAGACTTTATAAAAGAACGTAATAGGTATAGGTCCTTTTTCGTTAGGCTTTTACCATTGCTATAAAAAGTTTAAAACTGTAATGTGAAATTTAAGAGAGAACATTAGCATGCAAGTCACTTTGGTGCAACTCTAATACATGTGTATCTAAAAGAGGCGTTCATGGTTTTAAATTGATCTATACTGCATGGGCTAGAGCCGCAAATTACACTCCCAACCCTCTAACTGAATATATAATACAAAGAGGACCTCCTGGCGTCAGTGTGAATTTACAATTTCCTCTGCTGTGATGTCCTGACCTGAGAAAAACTCTCATATTGTGCAGATATTCAGTCTGTATCTCTCCCCTGTGGCCGTATCTGTAACCTTGAGTACAAAGATTTCGTTTAAACATGCGTAACCATGGTTTCCTTTGCCCATTAGATCACAGGGTCGCTCTCTCGCCTAGCAATCAATAGTTTGCAGGTTTTGGGATATTCAGGGGCTGTGAGGGGGCTGGTTCACATCGCTCAAGTCTGAGCTTAGAGTTTTGCAGTTTCCATGGTAATGTGCATGTGATTTAAAAAAAAGAAAATAGATAGTAATGAAAGGAAGAGAGACGGTCTATGTGCACATACATGTGAGAGAAAGCAGCGGAATAGATGAAAGCCAGAAAGCAAGACGTGCTAAGAGGAAGACCTGGATCAGTCACCTTTCCTCACTGTCGATGAAACGCTGCTCTCTTCCATCAAACCCGTGGCAGACTGACGGAGCATACTGATAGACTACAGACGACCTGTGGTCTTGAGAGAGTCTTCCAAGTGTCTGTGTGAATGAATGATGTCTGCCGAACTGGGGATGTGGAGAGAGTCTGACTGAAGGGAATGAATGTCACTGCATTCGATAAAATATCCAAACCAAGTGGATTTATTTTAAAGGAACACTACACCGTTTTTAGAAAGAGAGCTTATTCAACTTCTTCCCTACATTTAGATATGTGGGCAAATGCATTTTTGTCTCCGTGCATGCATAGTTTTAGTTTGGCAGGGTCGCTGCTCGCTTAGCTTAGCATAATGAATGGAATCCTATGATGCCAGCTAGCATGTCCCGAGTAAAAGTGATCCAAAAAAAAAAAACACCTAACTATTACTTCTTGTGGCCTGTGAATTCACAACCAGTACAAATAACGACGCAGATTAAGACTAGGCAATTTCCCAAGCAGACATTGACTTGGGACTATATTATGGGGAAGCAGAGGCGAAGCCCAAGTAGCAGTGCTTCACCATAATATATTTCATTTTAAAATAATTTCATTTAGGCCTACCAATATTCAACCAAACGAAAAAATCCTCTCATAGCATTTTAACTCTAGTGCAATATAAATGTATTTATTAATTTTTTTGCCAATAGAAACTTTTCTTAAATTAAAGTTGGCAGAGGATGTTCTAGGTGTACAAATAGATCATCATATTATTAGGTCTATTAAGTACCTGTTAGACACTTAGAAGAAAGGGATTACGATGGGTGCGGGGTGGAAATCACGTTTGCGGGGGCACTGCGGTGCGGCTCTTTCACTTTCACAAGGGCTAAAGCCCCCCCGGCCACCCCCTCTTGTGCACGCCACTGGCTCTAATATTTACACATCCATGCCAATCATCTTTCTCCTGCCGCAGCCTTATAATTTCTCTATGTCATGATTGATATTAAGTCTTGTCCAATCAGCGGTCAGTATTCCATTCACCGTGTCACTTCCGCTATGTGGTACATTCCCTTACCGTTAAGAATCGGTCATTGTAAATTTGTTTTGGGACTAGTAAAAGTGTTTTGCGTTTTGTACATTAGTTTTCTTAAATGTAAATTGGTAAAAGTGTTTTGCCCATGTAATTGTGTTTTATGATAGGTAAAAATGTTTTCCAAAATGTACATTTGTCTGGAGCTTCGTAAAAGTGTTTCACACTTTGTAATGTTGTTTTGCACTTCCGGCCTCAAATCTAGGCCCTAGCCCGGCCCTAGCCCGAGACGCTGAGGCCCTAGCCCGGCCCTAGCCCGAGACGCTGAGGCCCTAGCCCGGCCCTGGCCCAAGACGCTGAGGCCCTAGCCCGGCCCTGGCCCGAGACGTTGAGGCCCTAGCCCGGCCCTGGCCCGAGACGCTGAGGCCCTAGCGCGGCCCTGGCCCGAGACGTTGAGGCCCTAGCCCGGCCCTGGCCCAAGACGTTGAGGCCCTAGCCCGGCCCTGGCCCGAGACGCTGAGGCTGAAGCCCTAGCCCGGCCCTAGCCTGAGACGCTGAAGCCCTAGCCCGGCCCTGGCCCGAGACGCTGAAGCCCTAGCCCGGCCCTGGCCCGAGACGCTGAGGCCCTAGCCCGGCCCTAGCCCGAGACGCTGAGGCCCTAGCCCGGCCCTAGCCCGAGACGCTGAGGCCCTAGCCCGGCCCTGGCCCAAGACGCTGAGGCCCTAGCCCGGCCCTGGCCCGAGACGTTGAGGCCCTAGCCCGGCCCTGGCCCGAGACGCTGAGGCCCTAGCGCGGCCCTGGCCCGAGACGTTGAGGCCCTAGCCCGGCCCTGGCCCAAGACGTTGAGGCCCTAGCCCGGCCCTGGCCCGAGACGCTGAGGCTGAAGCCCTAGCCCGGCCCTAGCCTGAGACGCTGAAGCCCTAGCCCGGCCCTGGCCCGAGACGCTGAAGCCCTAGCCCGGCCCTGGCCCGAGACGCTGAGGCCCTAGCCCGGCCCTGGCCCGAGACGCTGAGGCCCTAGCCCAGCCCTGGCCCGAGACGCTGAGGCCCTAGCCCGGCACTGGCCCGAGACGCTGAGGCCCTAGCCCGGCCCTGGCCCGAGACGCTGAGGCCCTAGCCCGGCCCTGGCCCGAGACGCTGAGGCCCTAGGCCGGCCCTGGCCCGAGACACTGAGGCTGAAGCCCGGCCCTGGCCCGAGACGCTGAGGCTGAAGCCCTAGCCCGGCCCTAGCCTGAGACGCTGAAGCCCTAGCCCGGCCCTGGCCCGAGACGCTGAAGCCCTAGCCCGGCCCTGGCCCGAGACGCTGAGGCTGAAGCCCTAGCCCGGCCCTAGCCTGAGACGCTGAAGCCCTAGCCCAGCCCTGGCCCGAGACGCTGAAGCCCTAGCCCGGCCCTGGCCCGAGACGTTGAGGCCCTAGCCCGGCCCTGGCCCGAGACGCTGAGGCCCTAGCCCGGCCCTGGCCCGAGACGCTGAAGCCCTAGCCCGGCCCTGGCCCGAGACGCTGAAGCCCTAGCCCGGCCCTGGCCCGAGACGCTGAAGCCCTAGCCCGGCCCTGGCCCGAGACGCTGAAGCCCCCCAACCAAGTGGCCAGCGTCCGACAGTGAGTTAATCGCATGTTTAATCAACAGCCTCTCAAATCAACTCTTGACTTGTCTTGCCTATAATAAAATCCATAGATATAACACTTCAAGCATCACAATGTTAGTTAATTTCCATGAGCCATGTCTTGACAGTCGCGTAAGCTATTATGGTCTCATGTTCTTTCCACCAGCGCACATCTTATTGTTCCTTTTCATTAATAAAATAAATACAAAACGAAGGAGAAGCCTAAAAAAGGCCAGAGGCCCGGCCCGTGTTTTAGGTATGACATGAAAATTGGCCCGAAGCCTGGCCCTATAGAGGCATGAGAAAAATTCGGGGCCCGTCGGGCTCGGGCAGAAATGCAGGGCTCTACTATGGGGCATGTTTTCACATTTCACTTCCATTTTTGGGGGTAAATCCAGAAAAAAAGTATAAGGAAAAAAAACCGCATAATTGTACACGTGTGGATTAACACAAACTGAGAATGTTAGATGGCGTTAGATTGTGCCCCGTTCTCACCCATCTTCTGTTGTTGCCTCTAGCTTCTTCAAGCGCCTTCTCCTTTCTAAAATTTAAACATTTTCTGCCTGGAAAGTCCCTTGAGATAACAATACACGCTTTAAATATATGTTGATTGGACTATTGCAATTTACACAAGTTTTAAAGTACACAAGTCAACAAAATACATAAAAATGTTTTAGTGGATATTTTAATCCAAAAAACTTACATATTGTGCCTTTAAATGGGGCATTATTCATTCATTCATTCATTCATTCATTCATTCATTCATTCATTTATTTATTTATTACAGGGATAATGTATATTAATAAAAATGTCTGTCAATATGCCAGTTAGCCAGAAGGCTATTTTTACCTGCAGTCCCTAAACAGATGGTAAAGTCACCCTAAAAGAGAGTCAATTTATATATTAACATAATTACAATACATTCAAAAAAATACTAAGTTAACAAATTTGAGGCAACAGCCATTTGTAACGGTGTCAAAACCATAGTGAACATTATCAAGTGCACTCATTTCATCTCACAGTGCACTGCAATAACAAGTTGATTGCACAACCTTTTGTGTGTTTTGGGTTCATTTACACATTCATCAGTGTTTGGGGAGCCTGGGAAATTATGAAAAGGGGATGAAAAGTGTTAGTTTCAGTGCAAACTACAAAAACGTGAATTTGTGAAAACACTGAGGTGTATGTGTGTTATTACCTGTTCAGTCTATATGTGTGTATTACCTGTTCAGTCTATATGTGTGTATTACCTGTTCAGTCTATATGTGTGTATTACCTGTTCAGTCTATATGTGTGTATTACCTGTTCAGTCTATATGTGTGTATTACCTGTTCAGTCTATATGTGTGTATTACCTGTTCAGTCTATATGTGTGTATTACCTGTTCAGTCTATATGTGTGTATTACCTGTTCAGTCTATATGTGTGTATTACCTGTTCAGTCTATATGTGTGTATTACCTGTTCAGTCTATATGTGTGTATTACCTGTTCAGTCTATATGTGTGTATTTGCCTGGCAGCAGAATACAGCGTTTTTAAGTCGTTTTCGTGGATTCGTGTGAATCGCTTTGACTGTATGCAAAGTTAAAGCAAAAATGTTTCATTTTTACAAACGTTTGCAAACGTAACTCTTCATTTGGAACCATTTCCATTGGCGGAGTGTAACAATATTGTGTCTAAAATGTAAATGATTTAATATTTTTGAAGTGAACTGATGCTGTATAAGCTTGAGGGTAAATAACTTAATACACCTGAGAAAATCACATTCACTGAAAGTAAATTGAAATAGATAGGCTACATTTAAATATCAGGCCTACTTTTTAAGAGATTTTTCAGAGAAATGTTTTTATGATTGCCTTGCACTTCACTTGGTACTGTAGTGTGAGAATTACTGACTTTCACAGAAGGAGTATTAAAAGTAGTTTTAAATGAAGTACAGCATGTCACACTACAGGAGACTGCTGACGCTGCATGAAATTTCCTGTCGACCGCCCGCAACGCATTGATAAAGATTTTCTTCGCTCTTTAAAGAAGCTCAGAAGCGCATACACACAGGAGACCCGGCTCGTTAATTCCATCCTTCCCTGTATCATCCTCTTAAAACAAATTGCTCGGGCTTATTTCAATATCGACAGCACTTCGCCTGCTGAGGACTTGGAGAGAGTGTGTGTGAGTGTGTATAAGCAGTGTGTTGTGCATGGGAGGTCAGAGGCGTTTCCGCTGCCTCGGCTCACAATTTACGCTTCGCCGGCTAATTCTGAACCAAGGTTATCAGGCGCTCGGTCTTAGGCGGCATTGATTTGAAGTAATGCTTTCCTCTCCTCCACACATAAGTCTTCATTAGCTGATCCTCCTGACCTGCACTAAACCCTATGTCATTACCTCGCGGGCCATCATCAATACCTCCCCCATTCTAACGGCAGGGCCTGCTCTTCCACCTTCTGCCCAGCTTTAATCTCAGCCCTGTCAGGTGGCATTAATGGCCGGATCCGGGCCGTGTCCGGATCGGATGGTGGACCTGCGTCTGGACATGACCAACACATCCTGGAGTGTCTGCTGAGTCCGTGTCAATTGGTGTCTCCTCTGAATTTGTCTCACCAGCACGTCATCCTCAATAAACGTGTTTCCGACGCAATAACGCCGATCTTTCAAGTATCAGGCATAACATTATGACCAGTGAGAGGTGACGTGAATAACACTGATGATCTCTTCATCACAGCTCCTGTTAGTGGGTGGGATATATTAGGCAGCAAGTGAACATTTTGTCCTCAAAGTTGATGTGTTAGAAGCAGGAGAAATGGGCAAGCGTAAGGATTTGAGCGGGTTTGACAAGGGCCAAATTGTGATGGCTAGACGACTGGGTCAGAGCATCTCCAAAACTGCAGCTCTTGTGGGCTGTTCCCGGTCTGCAGTGGTCAGTATCTATCAAAAGTGCTCCAAGGAAGGAACAGTGGAGAACCGGCCACAGGGTCATGGGCGGCCAAGGCTCATTGATGCACGTGGGGAGCGAAGGCTGGCCCGTGTGGTCCGATCAAACAGACGAGCTACTGGAGCTCAAACTGCTCCAGAAGTTAATGCTGGTTGTGATAGAAAGCTGTCAGAATACACAGAGCAGCTCAGTGTGTTGCGTATGGGGCAGCATAGCCGCTGACCAGTCTAGCATCTGTGGGATGAGCTGAACAAACAAGTCCGATCCATGGAGTTTACAGGACTCTTACAGGCCACTTAAAGGACTTAAATGATCTGCTGCTAACATCTTGATGCCAGATACCACAGTACAGCTTCAGAGATCTAACTCCTAATTACTGCTTATTAAAAAATGTGTAAGGTTGTTAAGTTTAGGTATTGGGTAGGATTATGGGATGTAGAGTTGTAGAGTAGATGTTATGGGATGGGAGTTGTTCAAATGTAGAGCCTTGAACTTTCTGCTCAATTCATATATTTATATATTTTTGGTCTCTGTGATCAATTTACAAAACCAGCTACAGTAGAAGAATATTACAGCTGTAAAAGATTTCTATCAACACGGGATGCTATTCATCCAAACCTCCAGGTTTGAAGTTTGATCCATAAAGATTTATCTTGCCCTTCAAAAGGTCGACCCATACGGTTGCTACCGCCTTCTTACGCCCACGTTCTCCAACACAACACGATATATGCAAATGAATCTAACTAAAGCATCGCACATGGCAAGAAAGTCAAGCATACGCCAATGGATAAACCAATGCTGTTTGCCCAGTGTATAATGCACCTAAATGCACATTTTCATTGCAGATGTGAGGCGCATATCTTCATACAGAACGGCAGCCGTGCGTTTTCCTACTGTAATGTTTACATTATAACTATATGAGCTCATAACTGTGTGGCTTTAGCAGCAAACATTTCAGTTCTTGTTACTCTGAACCAAACCAGAAGGACAGAAAACCACCACTCATGATTATAACATTTAGAGTAACAGGCCCTGTGTTTCAAACATGGAGAAAATCTTAGAAACGTTTAAATCATCATCGGTCTTTATTACTTCAATTTACATAACTTCATTTCATGCAATGTTTTATTCATGAAAATGTTAACAGATTTTCATTGTTTTGTTTTGGTCAGAAATAGTACTTAAAAAAATTGTTTAAAAAAAACTACTTTTTCTCTTAAAGCTGCAGTCTGTAACTTTTTTGGGTTCAAATGTATCCAAACTAAATTGTAGAGGAAGTACATAACCAGGGAGTGTTGAAAATCTGCTTACCGTAGCTTGATTTACAACGGTAAGCTTCTAATAGTGCTTTTAATTCCAGTGGAACTGGTGGATTTCTGTGGGAAATTCAAGCCTATATGTACGTCATTACGTCACATCTGTACACATAAGCCCCTTTCACACTGCACGTCGGACCCGCAATATTCCCGGAGCATTGCCGGGTCGCCTTCTGTGTGAAAGCAACCACGTCCCGGGATTGATTACCGAATTCGACCCGGGTCGGGGACCTAGTAACATTGCGGGATTCGACCCGGGACGAGCGCTGTGTGAACAAAAGCCGAAACTAATGCCGCAACGTGTACGTAGTTATCGTGCGACTCCTAGAGCTTGTTTTTTCAATAACACAACCCTGCAGTGCCAGAAGAGCTCGTCGGTGTTTTAAACACAGAGAGTGTTCGTATACAAAAGAAACTAAAATTAAACAAGCAGAAATGAGCGCAAACTGGACACAAGTCGAGACCACGGAGCTCCTTACTATCCGCGCTGAAGCTGAGATCGCTCGCCGTTATACGTCACATCAGGATGTCACGTGTCAACTCGACCCGGGACCGTTACGGGTTGTGTGTGAAAGCGCACATATTACGCTACTTCGCTGGCAGTGTGAATGGACCAAATGTAGCGTCCCGGGAACAAATGCCGGGTTGCATTATCCGTGTATTTGCCGGAATCGCAGTGTGAAAGGGGCTATAAAGAATGAGTCCCGGATAGCAGGCTATGACGTGTGGATGCTGGAGGTGGAGATTTATCGCCTTTTCTCACAGGACTTTATATATAATTATATAATTAAACGTATCAATTTGATGGCGGATCCAGAAAGGTATCAATCAAACGACAATCACCAGTGACAACTGGACATTCATCCATTGTAACATGCAAACGTCTTCAGACTCTGGAGTGGCTACAGAAAAAAGGAGACTTCAACCGGTCCGATGCGAAAACAAGGATAATTGAAAGGTGGCATGAGCTCCGTGTTTTGAAGGTTTTTTTCATTTACATTTATGCATTTTTCAGATTTTTTTTTTTTTATAATACATTTTAATAAATTTAATTGGTTAATTTAGGCTATGTAACAGTACCACACTTGAGTTATCTTTTTTGTGCCTTTGTCATTTTGTTACGTGCTACGTTATGGTAAATATCAATTATTTTGTGCAAGCTATGAGAGAGAGCAATTCATCTCTACTCCAGATTAATTTGTTGGTATAAGAAAATTATAAATTAGACAGCACAGAAATGGAAACTGAACTACAGGTAGCCCTAATGCTCATTAAATCTACTCACGCAATGCTGATGTTGTTAACATTAACAATTTGAAAACCAAGCATTATGATAAGCGATCATTAGTTTTAATCATCGCGATTTATTGCAATGCTTTTCTCTCTTAGTTGGTCAGAACAAAAGTGGATGTTAGCTACTCACCCTTTCAGATGGCATTATTATGCTGGTAATACTTTTAAACAGTAGAGTCTGTGATTCTGAATGACAGTAACACAACTGACACATTGACTGACGAAACACAACTCACGTAAAGTTGATAATTCCCTGAATAACTGCAATTGCAGAGTTCGAACAGAGATGGCGACAAAGAGGAAAAACAAACGGACTTCATCTTTAAATATACTCTTAAATACTACATTAAATAAATTACTACAATTAATAGAAATGACCAAGAAATGGCAACCATTATACAATAAGAATTCAGAATTTCTATTCATTTTAATTTACCTATAATTATATTTTAGAGTTCTAGAAGTGATTACATATAAAACTTTGGGTAACACTTTAGTTTATGGTCTAATTCTAGCATGCCTATTACTAGAATATTGGCTATATATCTATTTATATCCTTTATAAAGCACATATTAATGCCTTATTCTGCATGATCATATTCTACATCCCTTAATCCTACCAATATCTAAACTTAACAAACTTACTGTCAATTAATAGGCAGTGATTAGGAGTTTATTGAGACAAAATTCATATATTGAGAACTGGAGCCTAATCTAAAGTGTGACCAAACCTTGTTACAACAAACACTGCAAAAAAAAAAAATTTGTCTTGTTTTTCAGTATAAATATCTATTTGATACTTTCTGATTTAAGAAAAAGCATCTCTTATTTCCTTAAAAACGTATCAAAATTAAGTGACTACATTTAATCTTGTTTTCTCTAATGCAGCTTATTTTTCTGACCCCATTTGGCAGATTTAAACATCACTTCATTTTGATCATTTCTTCAGAAAACAAGACGTCGTGTTGCTTCTCCAGTAAATGAGTCTTGATTTAAGAATGTTTAGATATTTGTGCTGGAAAACGAGAGAGAAACTCTGAGGAAGAAATCCTTTAGTAATTTCCTCATAGTAAATTTCCAGCGGTTGAACGACTACATGTGTGACTGTAACTTGACTGTACAAACACACTAGAATACGTTTCTGTGTTTGAATTTGGACCCCGTTTGGAGAGTCACAGCCTGACGGGACAGACACAGAAAGAGATGGACTGAGCAGTCAATAAAAGGACAGGGATGAAAACTCTACGAGTTTAAACGGGTTTCAGGTTAATAGCATTTGCAATGACTTACCATTCACCATCAGTCCATATTCAGCTGCTGCTTTTTAACGCTGTTGAGAGCTTTTTCCTCTCAGTAATAAGCTCTTTTAATAGCGGGTTATTAAATACAGGTGTTCACCGATAACAAGCACTCAATTAATAGAAAATGACATTTACAAGCACGTCATTTGGTAAATTCACATAACAAGTTTAAAATTAGTCTAATGAGAAACACCTGACAAAAAGAACATTCACAAACAAAATGCAGCATTGACATCAGAATGTAATTAGTTCATTTCTTGCAATTATATATATATATATATATATATATATATATATATATATATATATATATATATATATATATATATATATACATACATACATACATACACACACACACACACACACACACACACACACACACACACACACACACACATACATACACACACACACGCTGCTGTTCAAAAGTTAGATTTTTCATGTTTTTATAAATCTCTTGTGCTCACCAAGGCTGCATTTATTTAATTAAAAATCTTTTTTTTTTTTATTGTAAATATAGTAAAATATTTTTACAATTTTAAATAACTGTTCCTTCCTTGGAGCACTTTTGATAGATACTGACCACTGCAGACCGGGAACAGCCCACAAGAGCTGCAGTTTTGGAGATGCTCTGACCCAGTCGTCTAGCCGTCACAATCTGGCCAAACTCGCTCAAATCCTTACGCTTGCCCATTTCTCCTGCTTCTAACACATCAACTCTGAGGACAAAATGTTCACTTGCTGCCTAATATATCCCACCCACTAACAGGAGCCGTGATGAAGAGATCATCAGTGTTACTCACTTCACCTGTCACCTCACCTTGCCTGATCAGTGTATATGTTAAGAATCATATACAGATGCCAGAGGCACATTTAAACATTGAAAACAGTAATATTGTGAAAGGATTGGCGTTTAAATAACTGTTTTACATGTGAATATTTATTCCTGTGATCAAAGCTGAATATATCATTATTCCTCCAGCCTTCAGTGTCACGATCCTTCAGAAATCACTCTCATAAGAGGATCTGATCATCAACACACATTTATGATTATTATCAATGATCAAATGATAAAAAAAAAGTTCAAAAGATCAGCATTTATCTGAAATTGAAAGCTTTTGTATCATTATAGATTGGGAGGGTTTTTTTTTTTGGGGGGGGGGGGGGTAATTAATACATTTATTCAGCAAAGACGCATTAAACTGATTAAAAGTAACAGTAAAGAGATTTATAATGTTACAAAAGATTATATATTTTTTTTTAATTTGCTGTTCTTTTGAACTTTCTATTCATCAAATAATCTATTTTAAAAAATGTGCATTTTTTATCATTGATAATAATCATAAATGTTTCTTGAGCATCATATGAGAATGATTATTGATGGATCATGTGAGACTGAAGACTGGAGGAATGATGATAAATTCAGCTTTGAAAACATTAATAAATTATATTTGTAATGTATTCACATAATTTAAATGTTAATAATATTTAACAATATTACTGTTTGTTTTGTTTTTGTTTTTTTAAATGTAAATGCAGCCTCGGTGAGCAGAAGAGAGTTTTTCTTAACTCTGGTGAGAAATGACCCTAGGGGTAATTAACAGATGGTTACCGAGTAGATCGTTCTCTGGGATGCGTTTTAATGAAAATCGAATGTAAAGAGTTTTATCTCTAAAAACAGATTAGCTTATAACGCTTGTCTATGGGGCAAAGGGTAGTGAAATTAAACCACTAGTTAAAACCACTCAAGGCTCAAAATAGCCTCGCACTAACACGACAGCATAATGTGGGTCCCTTTATAAAGACAGTACATTACGCGTTTACAGACAGGCGGCATCTTGGAAAACAGTCTCGACGAATCGATCCACGAATGCTGTACTAAGTGAGCTGGTCGATAGGAATTAAGTTTGTGAAATGGACATTTTTATTTTAATTTCTGTATTTTCTCTGTCATGTTCAGTGCTTTCTTCCGGAAACAACGGCCCATATGAGATTCCAAGTCACAGTTCATCCGTTAGCACAGCGCTCGTGGATCGATTCGTCGAGACTGTTTTCCAAGATGGCTGCTGTCCGTAAACGCGTAATGTACTGTCTTTATAAAGTATCTTCTTATTAAACTGTTTGTACTCTTACAAAGTTCTCAATGCTTCGGTTTGCATGTAGGGACCCTCATTATGCTGCCGTGTTAGTGTGAGGCTATTTTGAGCCTTGAGTGGTTTTAACTAGCGGTTTAATTTTACTACCCTGTGCCCCATAGACAAGCGTTATAAGCTAATCTGTTTTTAGAGATAAAACTCTTTACATTCGATTTTCAAGAAAACGCATCGCAGAGAACGATCTACTCGGTAACCATCTGTTAATTACCCCTAGGGTCATTTCTCACCGGAGTAGTCCTTTAAGATGTATATATACATTTCTAAAAAACCATTCACAAACATTCAAAAATGTGTCATTGCTGTTCAGTTTTCCAGAAGCCGCTTGTTTTAAGCGATTAGCGTGAACAGACTCTGGGGTCAGAGTTCAGATGGTGTCTAAAGAAGCAGTGCTGATGTTTTAAAGAGCACTAGGTAACTTTTCAACCTTCATAATATCTTTTTTAAGATTCTTGTGATGATACATCGACTTACAATAGGTTGAATGACACGTCTGCCATAGCTTGATGGGGTCTGTATCGTTTTTAATCGTACTTTTAAACTTCGGGTTTCGGGTAGTAACCCGAGAACAAAAAGAACTACAAAATTCGACTGCTTTACGGCACATACGTCACTTCCACCAACACACACACTTCCTTACATTCGGACGTGCGAGCCCAACTTTGTTCGTCGGATAATATAGTCATGTCCGAAGCAGCGCAGACACATAAGAAAGAAAAGGTTTTGTTGGAGTAAAGCAATAAGAGGAAACGAAAAAGTGATGGGATTAAAGGCAGGACGAGGATCAACATGTGACCAGCGTTTGCTCGTCGGCGTGAGCTGAAGGAGGCGTGCCCGACCGATGCTGTCCTGCTTGTTACGGTGAGCTACCACTCAAACATTGAACTGAAGTATCATATAGATTCTGTAAAACGCTAACCAATAGACTACTATAATGACGCTGGCTTGTAAACGTGAGCATCGTGATTATTTGGCGTTTGAAAAAAATAAAACCCATGAAATGATATTCATATGACATGCTGAAGCATAAGCCACTGACTGTACCTGGGATGAAGACATTTCCCACGCGCCGCCAGAAGAACACCTGCATGTGAACTCCTCCTGCAGTGTTCAGGGGAACTGTTAGTGCTGCACCGACCCGCGGGACGCTTTTATGAAGTTATTTGGCCCGCCCCACACCCGCGACCATTAAATAGACATATGGGGTCCGCGGGTTATGAGACGACCCGCGCATCACTAGTTCAGGGCTATCAGGGTTGTCAAGTCAACAAATGCACGCGCGATGGCATCTGCTGTTGTAGGACGACAGAGCTTACAACAGTAATTGAGGATATTATTTTTTCCCATCTGTAGGGGGACCCCGAGAGCAAAAGTTACCCAGTGCTGCTTTAAACGGAGACGTTTCATCAGGAACACAGGCCTCCAAACTCAATCCATCTCGCCAAACAAAATACAGCAAGACGAAAAGAGCTGGAGGGAAACTCATGGAAAAGTATGAGTTATCAAGACCGGGTGAGTGTGTGTGCTCGACAGGTGCTCATTACAGACCCTATATTAGAGTGGGAAAGTAGGAATGTCCTGTTTAAGGAAAATTGTGGCAAGTATTGTACCGGAGGAACCGGATGACTGCTCTCATCTGAGCTCTCGAGCACGGCCAGCCTGCGTTTATGTGGGTTATGTGTGTGTGGGTATAGAGGAAGCCAATTGACCATTGTGGTTTCAAAAAACATCTTAACATGTCTAAACAAGTTTCTTCTGCTCATCAAGCCTGCATTTATTTGATCAAACATACAGAAAAAATAATAATATTGTGATATATTACAATTTAAAATATTTGTTTTTTAATTTATTCTACTTTAAATGATCATTTATTCCTGTGATCAAAGCTGAATTTTCAGGATCGTTCCTCCAGTCTTTAGTGATCATGATCCTTCAGAAATCATTCTCAGATGAGGATTCATTCTCAAAGTTGGAAACAGTTCTGCTGACTAATATATTTTCATAACCTGTGATACTTTTTTTAATAATATTTTGATGAATAAAAAGTAAAAATAAAAAAAAAATTATAAAAAAAGAAGCAAAAAATAGGAATCTTTTGTAACAACAATATACACTACTGGTCAGTAATTTGGGGTCAGTCTTTTTTTTTTTTTTTTTTAAATAAATCAATAATTTTATTCAGCAAGGATGTGTTAAATTTAAAAAATTGATAGTAAAGGAGATTTATATTATTTGAAAATATGTTTTTATTTCGAATAAATGCAGTTCTTTTGAACCTTTTGTTCATCAAATATATTAATCAGCAGAACTGTTTTCCAACTTTGAGAATGAATCCTCACCTGAGAATGATTTCTGAAGGATCATGATCACTGAAGACTGGAGGAGTGATCCTGAAAATGCAGCTTTGATCACAGAAATAAATGATTATTTAAAGTATAATAAATTGAAAATCAAATTTGTTACATTGTAATAATATATCACAAAATAAAAAATAAAATAAAAATAAAAAAATCTGTATTTTTGATCAAATAAATGCAGGTTTGATGAGCAGAAGAAACTTTACAAATAGTAATGTGTCCAAACTTTTGGCCTGTAGTGTATATATATATATATATATATATATATATATATATATATATATATATATATATATATATATATATATATATATATATATATATATATATATATATATATATATATATATTATAACCTCCTGTCTAAAACGCATCATTATTTGAGGACTGAGCATTAACAGCATAAAAGCTGAAAAATTGATGAAAAATATACACAATTTCATTCTTCACTAAAGAAGCACTTTCCAAAATAGGAACTTTTATAAAAATATTTTTAAAATATAAAAATAATGTGTGCGCGCATGTGCATAGGAAAAAAGATAATGTAATCAAGTAAAAATTGTAATAAAAACATCACTAGAATGAGTAAATTGATCATTTTAAATTATCAAGTAAATTTTAGATTTATGGGGATTAAAAAAATAGGAGTGGGTGGATTTTTACCGTAATAGGATGGTTGTGTACACCAACCTGATCACCTGGTAATGCGTATCAATAGTACAAGTGTGCAATGTCGTGGCATGAATACACCAAAACTCCTTTTGCCGTGCATATGATACGCACTTTATGGTGTGTATATGACACGCTCTTGGGTAGGATTAGGGTGGTGGGGTGGGGTATCATATGCACATGAAAAACACAGTAGCATATGCACGCCAAAATGAGTTTTGCCGTATACATTACCCGACATTGCACACTCGTACTATTGATACGCATTTGAGCGATCCGGCTGTGTACACACTCAGCTGACACTGGTGGCCGTTAAGTGAGCTGCAGCAGAAACTTCTTGCAAACGCACATGTAACACAAGAGACTGAACGTGATTCAATGCCCTGCATACTCACGGGGAAGATTTTTTTCGCTCTTTGCTTAGAAGTAAAAAGAAGCTGAGAAATGCTGGAATATGCGACATATCCGATATATGGCTAACAAACATCCATACGCGGCTGAAAGCAACTTTTAGATGAATATGTAAATATGTGCTGCATGCTTTCCTCTAAATAAAAAAGAGAGAAAACAGCCGTTCAGAAAGCATCGGACCATAGTCAAGTGGAAATGTTTGCACCAGCGATTTCCAGGCAAAAAAGTACTTCACATAAAAATCACTTTGGGCTTTCAGAGACAACCTAGCGAGTCTGTTACGTTTAATTTCAAGCTGTTCACACATTGGCAAAAAAAAGTGATTAATCCTTGGAAATTCTTACATATAGCCGCTTTATTTTTGTTACATTTCTAACCAATCTGAGTTATCACAACAAAAACATGAAATTTCTTCTTTTACGCTTAAAAAAATAGTAGTAATGGGGCGCCAAGGTGTATTTATGCCACAAACTGTTAAAGTGAAGTGCGACCTCTTACCACAGATGCAACCAACACACACATCAAACAGCTTCTCCCGCCGTCTCGTGGAGCAAACGCGCTGGAAGAGCGTGGAAACAAGACGGACTTCATCAATAATAGAACAAAAGCTGGAGCACCTCTGGCTTACCTGACTAAAACAAACACAATGGCAGTGTTCAAAGAAAACTCCTAATGAGCAGCTCCATTACTAGAGCTCCTCAAATCAATGTCTTCTGAGCCGCCCGCTTGCTCACACACACACACACACACACACACACACACACACACACACACACACACACGCACACACAGATCAATGAGGCTTTAGGGAGAAATTCATCCCTCCATTAATGCAGATTCAAACACAGCTCATCACCTGTGAGGAGTCAAGACAGCTAAACTCGAGATTAACACACACCGGGCCGCTAAATGTGCTGAAATCTACGCAGTTACGTGATGCATAGGTTATCAATTCCATGGGATGAGACTTTGGCGGCATATAATGAGAAAACATCTGACCATTCTGAAATTGTCCAAGAAAATGATCTTTTACCAGAAAAATATACAGTAATGGTCAAAAGTTTGGAAGCATTACTATTTTTGATGTTTTTGAGAAGTCTCTTCTGCTCGCCAAGGCTGCATTTATTTGATTAAAAAAATACAGAAAACAACAGTAATATTGAGATATATTACAATTTAAAATACTGTTTTACTTTTGTAATATAGTTTTACATATAATTTATTCCTGTGATCAAAGCTGTATTTTCAGCATCATTACTCCAGTCTTCAGTGTCACACACTGAAATATATTAAGCAGCACAACTGTATCAAAAAATACTAAATAATCATATTATAAAATGATAAGTGAAGGATTCCTTCACTAATCATTTTATAATATGATTATTTATACATTTTTGAAACATTTGTGCTACTTAATATATTTGGAACTACTTTTTTAAGGATTCATTGATGAATAAAACGTTTTAAAAGAAGATATAAATATTTTAACAATATAAATCTTTACTATTACATATCAATTTAACACATCCTTTATTAAACAGTATTAATTAAAAAAGTATTTATTTCAACAAAAAAAGGAAAATAAATACGGACCCCAAACGTTTGAACGAGTGTATATTGTAAGAAAAAATGTGTATTTTAAATTAAATGCTGTTCTGTTTAACTTTTTATTCCACAATCCTAAAAAAAAATATCACAGGTTATAAAAAATATAAATATTAAGCAGCACAAATGTTTCAAAAATGGATCATAAATCATCATATTACAATGATTTCAGAAAGATCATGTGACACTGAAGACTGGAGTAATGATGAAAATTCAGCTTTGCAACGCAGATAATAAATTACATTTTAAAGTATATTAAAATCAGTGTTGGGTGTAATTAGTTTCTGTAATTTAATTAATTTTCCCTTGAAAAAGTAAAGTAAGGGATTACTCTTATTTTTTCTGTAATTGAATTACAGTTACTTCTGATGTAATTGAACCAAATACTAAATATAATAATTCAATAGTGGACTTAACATCAACATTTAAAGTCTAACTTTAAAATGCATGTTTTTATGTCTCCTCACATTTGTAATACTTTGGTCAGTAAATAAGAGTAATTTATGTAGTTTTATATTATTTATTTGAATTAATTAAAAGAGCCATTTAATGTCTAACCTTGAATTGCTTAACTCGAGGTTGATATAGGATTTAGAAAGTAATTAAAACGTAATTAGTTAAATACTTTTCGGAGAGGCATTTGTACAGTAATCTAATTACACTATTGAAGATGCAATCAGTAACTAGTAATTAATGATTTTTTTAGAGTAACTTACGCAACACTGATTAAAATAGAAAAACATTATTTTAAATTGTAACAATATTTCACAATATTACAGTTTTTTTCTATATTTATGAGCAAATGAATGCAGCATTGGTGAGCACTTCTTTCAAAAACATTAAAAACGTATTTTTCCAAACTTTTCACCAGGACTATACATATACTTTTATATACACATCACAATTATAGAAACATACTGAAATGAACATTCATGGTAGAAGACGTTACATTTTTATCCTTTAACTGTAAAAATATACTTAAAGATGTCAGTCATGAGACCCCTGACATATCTGTATCTATTAAAGATGATCATTTCTAGTATTTGTCATAAACTGTATCCTTCTTGATTCCATAAAATGTAATAATTTCCATCATGACAGGATACGGTGTTTAATTACGAGGGCACGAGGTGTATGACTGCGATTACTGTCGTTCATCTGCAGAAGGTGGCATGGAAGGGCGTTAAAAACCAGCACTTTTCTGCATGTTATTTTTCTTCTTCACGCAGCTGTAATGCGATGGCGCGCTCACACACATTCCTCTTTGAAAGGCCGGGCACGTCGCTCCATGTCAAAAGCTCGTCGCTGCAATTACGACTGAAACTCTTTGCAATCATCCATCAGAGCGGCTGGGGTTCAAGAGTTTTATTGTCATGGTTTATCTGCTTTAATCACCTGAAGTGAAGTGGAAATAAATGTAAAAATACATTCTGTGAAGGCTAATGACTGTAGGGGTGGATGGAGGTGGATGGAGGTGGGCGGCAGGCATCACACAGACCCCAGTGTCGCTCTACAACGGTGGGATGGATGTCCGGCTCCAGCCTGACAGCGGTATAGCTCTGTACTGTAATTAGAACGGTTCACATCCATATTCGCCTGAAAGAACTCAATGGCCCAAAAGGACTGTTTTGATCCCCAAAATTGCTCCTTTCCCATTTAATATAATTAGTGTGATTTCTGACCAAATCATTTCAAGGAAAAGAAAAATCTGTCACATCTGACAAAAAGACTGGGAAAACAACTTGTTCATATATCCGCATGGTTTTTAAATGGAGGGATGGGGGGGGGGGGGGGGGCACTCTGCCTTATTTCAAACCATGAGTTTGCCATATGACGGAGTATTTCTGTGCCAAATACACTCCTTCAGGATTCAGACAAGTTCTGGCCCTGTATGACATCATAAAGGGTGGAATTTCTTGTATGTCCCCCCTCCTGGATGATGGAGACACACCACACATACACACACACACACAAACCACCTAGAGCGAGAGTAAGGGCGTTTTCACACCTGAAAGTCCGCACCAAGGTCCGAACCAAAGTTTGTGTTTGGACATTTGGTTCTTTTTGGTTTGCTTTCACATTGCAATTATGTTAACGCACCAAAGAACTTTACATGATGCACTGGCGTCCTGTCGTCATCATCTCTGTGGGCTGCATCTTAACATTGATTGGTTTGTTAGCGGACGTGTGTCTGATGTCAGTGTGTTGTCAATTCAGCGGCTAACTTTGACAAGAATGAATGAACAGACGCATCGTTGCCAATACTGTCAATATTGTGGCATTACTATCTGCAGCACCAACTATACTCGAGGCAAATTCACCAAATGAACGTCCTCGTTGTGCAAACATTTTATCGGCGCCGACAGGAAAGGAGGAGCTAGAAGATAGGCTTTTTAGCCAAACAATGTTTTTTATTTTATAGTTATGTTTAAATATTATAATGTTATTTTTAAATTTCATCTAGGCTATATTGATTATGAAACGTGCACAGATGTGCAATATATGTTAAAGACATCGAGTCAGAAATAATTTTGACCACTTCATTAAGTTTTGTTTTGTAGAAAGCTTTATATTTTGTATCTTAATTTTAATAAATGATAAAAATTTAAATAATTTTTCATTGTTTGCCTGAATTTAATAAATAAGCTTAAATAAATAATATAGCACACATCCCGTGACGGAGTGATAATTTGCGTTGCACATGAACTGGAGCGGTCAAGCAGAGCATGCTGTTCACGCGAGCTGACATGACTACACAAGCGGTTCTGGATAAAATGCTGCGCGCTCCATCACTGCATGTGCTGTGAGTTTAATCTGTGTTTTTTCACTAATCCTACGCCAGAACTTCCTATAAATGGTCTGAAAGTCCGAACTATACAGAAAATGCTTTCACACAAGAAACGAACCGAATCTTTGTTCAGTTTGGTCCGGACCGAGACTACCTCTTTTCGTCAGACCAAATTTCGTCTGTTTGGTCCGGACCGTGGTCCGAGGGAGGTTTCACACATGTAATTTTGGTTCATACCAAACTGAAAAGTCTGAAAATCCGGACCAAACAAGGTAGGTGTGAAAGCCCCCTAAGAGCGCATCAACAGTTTCATTCGGGTCACGGGAGCTGTCGGTGGCACTGGCGTTGTGTGTTTAGACACGAGAAAGTGTGTGTGTGTGTGTGTGTGTGTGTGTGTGTGTGTGTGTGTGTGTGTGTGTGTGTGTGTGTGTGTGTGTGTGTGTGTGTGTGTGTGTGTGTGAAAGTGTGAAAGTTCAGCTTCTCAAATAACCCAGCATTAAGAGAACAGTGGATGTAGTTTGTGTTTCTGGAGTGATACAAGTGTGTTTGTTCCCGGTCATGAATGGAAACCACAGGTGGTGAGAGAAACTACATCAAATGTGTGTGTTTTATTGGCAATCGTACATATAATGTGAACAACACCAAATTATAGTGTGTGTGTGTCAGAATGTTTCCTGTGATGGGTAGGTTTAGGGGCAGTGTAAGGGGACAGAAAGTACAGTTTGTACAGTATAAAAACCATTACGCCTATGGAGAGTCTCTGCAAACCACATAGACCAATGTGTGTGTGTGTGTCCGTGCGTGTGTGTGTGTGTGTGCGTGTGTCTTTAGTTCCGCCCACTGCACTCCTCCACAAGCTCGCCTGTTTTAAGAAAGAATCGGTGCAGTGCATCTGTCTTTTATAAATATAACCAAACTAAAGACTCTTCTGAGATATGATTCATTTTAATAATGTGTTCGTAAATTAACTAAGATGAATAAATGCTGTAGACATATTTTTAATCCTTACTAACTAAAGAAACCTTATTGTAAAGTGTTACCGACTGCTCTTATAGCATTGATGGTAAACTTTTTATGGCCTTAAATTTGATAAAAGTTTTTAATGGCCCTGAAAATTGTTTAAAAACCCTTGCAGAAAATGTTTATTACTTATTTTTAATCAAGATTAAAAGAAAGTAAAGATAAAAAATAAATAATGTACAAAAAAAATATATATATATTACAAATAAAGATAATTTATTTATAAGATATGTTTTCATACAAGCATATCTTTATAGTTATTTTAATAATATAGAGAAATGATTAACTATTATTTTTCTGCATGTAGACATAAGAACTATATAAAAAGGCAAGTGTAAAATAGCCATAGGACCAAACTAATATGTCCTCGTCCTTCAGAGGCTCATCTCTCTCTTCAATGACAACGTAAAGCCACAAACTGGACACGATCCGATTTATTACCAAACATCCCTTCACACACATTATGGACAGGTACATTGATCCAGAGTTCGGTCCGCACTGATACACACAACATGCTTAAATAAACCCCCTGTCTGACGGGAATTCAAACAAATATTAGGATTATACTTGCGTTTTGGTCTGGTAACGTGAAAATAAAAACATCAAACTAATTGACTATATTAAAATGAGCCAGAGGAAAAGATCACTTGACCATCCTCCGTCTAACTGCTCGGCCCTTGAAGAGCTTCAGCCATGAACAGCTTCCCCATGTTCTGAGACGTGAACTCCTTGATGGTCTGGCAGTACGTGTTGATTTGACCTGAAGAGAAGATGGGGGGGTCGGGGAGAAAATCACATTTAGAAAGAAAAAAAAATAAGGCAATTTAGTGTTGTCAAAAGTACCAACTGCAATACCAAATCAGTACTGAGATGTAAAAAATGTGAGCGCTGTTGAGAAAATCGTAAACACTTCTGACTGGCCATTGTGCTCACGCGCTCATCAAATGTCTGTGATTGGCTACAATGATCAGCTCTTCACAAACATCTTGTAAATATACATCATTGACGCTTTTCACCGAGCGCTTACACCAGGGCTATTCAAATCTTACCCTGGAGGGCCAATGCGCTGCAGAGTTTAGCTCCAACCCTGATCAAACACACCCACCTGTGATCTTCTAATGATACTGAAGACAATGATTAGCATGTTCAGGTTTGATCAGGGTTGGAGCTAAACTCTGCAGCTCATTGGCCCTCCAGGGTAAGATTTGTATAGCCCTGGTTTACACAGATACACACAGAGCGTTTAAATCCAGGTGTCCAACAGCCAACTGGTCTGCTAGTTGATGGATGGACAGATGCACTTTTATGATGGATAGATGCACTTTTATGATGGATAGATGCACTTTTATGATGGATAGATGCACTTTTATGATGGATAGATGCACTTTTATGATAAATAGATGCATTTTATGATGGATAGATGCACTTTTATGATGATAGATGCACTTTATGATGGATAGATGCACTTTTATGATGGATAGATGCACTTTTATGATGGACAGATGCACTTTTATGATAAATAGATGCATTTTATGATGGATAGATGCACTTTTATGATGGATAGATGCACTTTTATGATGGATAGATGCACTTTTATGATAAATAGATGCATTTTATGATGGATAGATACACTTTTATGATGGATGGATGCACTTTTATGATGGACAGATGCACTTTTATGATAAATAGATGCATTTTATGATGGATAGATGCACTTTTATGATGGATAGATGCACTTTTATGATGGATAGATGCACTTTTATGATAAATAGATGCATTTTATGATGGATAGATGCACTTTTATGATGGATGGATGCACTTTTATGATGGATAGATGCACTTTTATGATGGATAGATGCACTTTTATGATGGATAGATGCACTTTTATGATGGATAGATGCACTTTTATGATGGACAGATGCACTTTTATGATAAATAGATGCATTTTATGATGGATAGATGCACTTTTATGATGGATAGATGCACTTTTATGATAAATAGATGCATTTTATGATGGATAGATGCACTTTTATGATGGATAGATGCACTTTTATGATGGATAGATGCACTTTTATGATAAATAGATGCATTTTATGATGGATAGATGCACTTTTATGATAAATAGATGCATTTTATGATGGATAGATGCACTTTTATGATGGATAGATGCACTTTTATGATGGACAGATGCACTTTTATGATGGATAGATGCACTTTTATGATGGATAGATGCACTTTTATGATAAATAGATGCATTTTATGATGGACAGATGCACTTTTATGATGGATAGATGCACTTTTATGATAAATAGATGCATTTTATGATGGATAGATGCACTTTTATGATGGACAGATGCACTTTTATGATGGACAGTTGCACTTTTATGATAAATAGATGCACTTTTATGATGATAGATGCACTTTTATGACGGACAGATGCACTTTTATGATGATAGATGCACTTTTATGATGGATAGATGCACTTTTATGATGGATAGATGCACTTTTATGATGGACAGATGCACTTTTATGATGATAGATGCTCTTTTATGACGGACAGATGCACTTTTATGATGGACAGATGCACTTTTATGATGGATAGATGCACTTTTATGATGGATAGATGCACTTTTATGATGGATAGATGCACTTTTATGATGGACAGATGCACTTTTATGATGGATAGATGCACTTTTATGATGGACAGATGCACTTTTATGATGGATAGATGCACTTTTATGATAAATAGATGCACTTTTATGATGGACAGATGCACTTTTATGATGGACAGATGCACTTTTATGATAAATAGATGCACTTTTATGATGGACAGATGCACTTTTATGATGGATAGATGCACTTTTATGATAAATAGATGCACTTTTATGATGGACAGATGCACTTTTATGATAAATAGATGCACTTTTATGATGGACAGATGCACTTTTATGATGGACAGATGCACTTTTATGATAAATAGATGCACTTTTATGATAAATAGATGCACTTTTATGATAAATAGATGCACTTTTATGATGGACAGATGCACTTTTATGATGGATAGATGCACTTTTATAATAAATAGATGCACTTTTATGATGGATAGATGCACTTTTATGATGGAAAGAGTTAAAGACGAAGCAAGGGTTAAATTGTTTAAACAAAAATAACGCAATAAAACTGCAAAATATGCACAAAGGTAAAAGATTTTCGCCAAAGTGTGTGACCAAATTGGAAATGAAAAGCTGAATAGACTTGATTGTTGAAACATTGTCCAAATTTAACTATACATTTTTTTCTATAATCAATGAGATGCTGTGATGCCATTGGTCTGTTGGTTAGTCCAGTTATCCAATCAAATCCTCTGCTGAGGCAAAGTGAGTGAGGTTTTTGTTGCCAGTCGATGGATTTATTTGGTAAACAGGTCTTCTTATCGGATTAAAAAAGTTATCCACCTCAATCGAGCACATTTTTAAAATTTCATCCAGCTAAAAAAAAAAAAAAAAAAAAAAACAGATCAAAGATTGCAAGGAACGCTGTGTTTCTGTGTAAACAGCAGGGCTCTCGAGTTACACAATGACATGACACACACACACACACACACACACACACTTTCCCTTGCCTCAGTCAGCGGCTGATCTATAATATACTGTCTCCACAACAAGTTAGAAACAATTGCTTTAAATCAATCTCTGACAAGATCTCTGTAGTGTCCCTCATACGGTTCCCCTCCTTCCCTTACATCTCAACTCCACAGGACAGAAAAATAGAAACCAATCCAAAACTTTTCAGATCCAAATGAGATGAAATGAGGAGATGGTTAACGCTGTGTTGGGACATCTCGCGTCGCTCACGAGCAGAGATTTGACTTCCGTTACTGAGCACACACTAATCACCCACTTAAAGTAAAGGTGTGAACATTACATACTCTACTGACATATGAAATAATAATATCACGGTGCCGGATAACCTTACACTCGTTCTTTGATGTAAGTGGATTAAAACACTGGCCAGTATCTGAGCTCATCATTTGCGGTAAAAATAACCACAATGCTTAGCTAATAATCATGCGTGTACATGGGAGTGAAGTGTAGTGAAGTCCGAACTCTGTTTTTTGGCTCATTGGTGGCACATAGAAATATCATTGAGATCTTTATAACACATAAAATGCATATGAATATCAGATGATTCTCTATATTTGTTTTAGTAAGATATTTAAATGTTTAGTTTTATGACCAAAGCTCTGGTTTTGAAAAAAATTGGAAAAAAAGCTTAAATAAAATATAAATATCAGTTGAAAAACTTTAAACTAAACTTAAATTAAAATTAAAATTAGAAATGTTGCATTGGCAATAAACTGAAATAAGTTTAAGTTAAAGCACTAAAATTATTAAATGGAAATAAATAAAAATAAAAGTAAATGAAATATAAAAAGCAATAAAAATAATTATTAATATTATAAAGTTACTTAAAATTAAACAAAAAATAAGGATATCTATAATAAAAAAAGCTAATTAAAAATATTAATAAAAATATATATTATATTTGTATTGCTTCAGTAGTTTAATTGAAATTGAATTTTGCAAAAAAAATATTTAAAATATATTAGGGATGTACCATTATTACAATTTTGGAAAATGACAATAACAAATAATTATTTATATTTTAAAGTTGATAACCGATATATTAACCGATAAATCCTAATTTTTATATAATTTGAGAGCCTGATTACAGAAACAAAAGTTTCACCATTAAAAGCATCTCCCAAACACAATTATAATGTTCTCAATATGATTTTATGGAGAAAAAAAACAACTGCTGTACGGATTTAAATAGGCATATAATAATATTAAACAGTATCATCTCAGATCACGACCAAAAAAATGATGCACCTCTTGATGAAAATAACAGCACAACATTTATCCTCATCATTTTCTGACAATTGACAATGCAAGAGTCTAGTAAAGTCTCCTCCAGCACATCCCAAAGACTTCAGTGAATTGAAAGAGCCGATTAATCTGTGAAAATGATCCTTCATACCTGAGTAAAGGGTTACTTCAGCGATTAGCATATGGCTTTGTATCAGTAGAAACCCTGGAGTATATTCAAATGATTGGTCTTCCCCCCTCATATCCCCCTGAGACGAGAGATTTATGCATTTTATTTCTGGAAAAAACCCTCAGAGGACACAAATATTGTCAATTTGCGTCATCTGAGGAATTTTTAGCCAGAGGCTAAAGACTACAGCCAGCAGAAGAGCTATTTCAACATGTTTTCAACCAGTGCATGGGAACTGGGATCCAATCACAGCACTCGGCTCGCAGCTGCAGGCATTCATGTAAACGGAGCTACCAAGTGGAGTGTTTCATCTTCTCAAATTAATTTCTATGAAAGTTAAGCTTCCAAAGCGTGCCAGACTGAACATGCGTTGTGTTGTGAATGTATACCGCGAGTGCGGTCGCGTTTACCTCAGCTCTCATCACGAGCTCATGAGGGTAAACGTAATCTGACTCCTGCAGCTGCGACTCGATCATTATATTAAACAGACACCTTCAGTTTTTAACTGTAGTGTGTGTTCTCTAACTGAACTGATTTTATGAAAATGAAAGCGGTGGGAAAGTGATCCAGTTGCGGCGGCTTTGGGAGTGGCCTCGTTGGGCAGTAAAGGCATTCTGGGAATTGTAGTCTTTCATCCCCATGAGACCAAAGTACATGTTCTGTCTTTTCTCAGTCTAGAAGGCACCAAATTCAAAAATAATTTCACATTTCTACTGCATCAATAACCCAGTTTAAATATAAAAGCCTAATGCTAAATCACTGAAGTAACCCTTTAATCTTGAGTTACTTAATCCTGGAATATGGCCATGATGTGTCTTTTTTTGGCCGGGCAGTGTATATGTAATAATTTGAATGAAAGTGACAGCAGGAAGGTTGACGTACTGGCGATGAGCAGCGTGTCCATGCGCGGAGGCGGCTGTGGAGGCTTGAACATCTTGCTCAGGTCTTCCTCAGGAAGCGGCGGCTCTCCTCGGCTCTGTCTCTGCGTGTTCTCCTGCTGCCGTCTCTGAACGTACTGCGGTACAGGGAGGAAGAGAGCAAACCGTTATTCTGGCTTTTAACCTCCAGCTTATTTCATTGAAATCATTTGACCGACTTCATTAGACTGGGTAAACCCAGTGGGATCGATTTGAATTCACCCGGCAGCTCAGTCTGGAAACCCGTAGATTCATGTGGGAACCAATCACAGACTGGCTTATCCACCTGCACGCACTATAGGCGAGTTTAAAGGGATAGTTCACCCAAAAATGAAACTTCTGTCATTTACTCACTCTCATGTTGTTCCAAACCTGTATGAGTTTCTTTCTTCTGATGAACACAAAGACGATATTTTAAAGAATGTTTGTAACCAAGCAGAGAGAGCAATCATTCACTACCATGGTATTTCCTCCCTACTATGGTAGTTAATGGTAGTTTTCTCTGCTTGGTTACAAGCATTCTTCCAAATATCGTCTTTTGTGTTCATCAGAAGAAAGAAACATAAAGGTTTGGAACAACATGAGAGTGAATAAATGACAGAATTTTCATTTTTGGGTGAACTATCCCTTTAAAGGAGGGGTGAAACACTACCTATAGAGTAGTATTGCATGCTTCATATCTCTGAAAAGTCTTTAGTTTTATTATATTTATAAAAGAAATATAGGCTGTACCGAGTCTTTCCGGAAAAAACCGAGCGCCTGGAGGCGTATCGTGTGGGCGGAGCTAAAGAATGACGAGCACGCAAAGTGGTGACGTCCTCAAGCGTGGAGAGACCCATCGCTATCTGTCTCAGCTAATACAGATAATGATCCAGAATCTTTCAGAGGCTGAAATAAATTGAACAGGAGAAACAGCAGCAGCAGCAGGACGTCCGTCTCTGTGGTATGGACTGTATTTAGTGGCCTGTCAACATTTGTGTGTGTTTACTCGCAGTTTATGAGGACATGATTCGGTTTATGGACTATTGTATGCGACTAAACCTTAGCAGTAGCAAGCAAAACGGTTTTGCACGTCAGACTAGTGTAACGTTATACAGAGAACAACAATGGAGTAACGTTAGCGGATTTGAATGACGAAGCACGCGATCCTGTCGTTTACTGATCTTTACTCACGCGACGATAGCCGACAGCACAGACATTTGAAGCAGTTTAACTCACCGACTGCTTCCAAAGCAGGACCGAACCTTTATCGCTGGGACCGCTCCGTCAAAAACACACTTCTTTGGTATGATTTGGTGAAGTCCTGTGACAGCAGTGACTTGCTGTGCTGAAGCGTTGAAGTAGCTTGATGTCACCCATAGGAATAAAGTGGAGCGCGGCGGGAGTGTATGGGCGTGTATTTCCTCTCTCTCGCTCTAGTCACGCGCGCGCCCTACCGGGAGAAGAGCCCGTACGGCCCGTACAAGGACCTTCCGCTCTATTAACGTTAAGTCGAACCATACTCGAAAAAAACTCACCAAAACTTGTGAGAAACCGGAAGGAGTATTTTTAAGTCAGAAATACTCCATCAAACGTCCAACATTAGTTTTTGAAACTTTGTCTATGTTTAGGATGGGAATCCAAGTCTTTAACAGTGGAAAAAGCTCAGTATGCATGAAACAGCATTTCACCGCCCCTTTAAAACGATGACAGATAGAGAAGTGATGGGTCGTTGCCTGTTTATCACGCCCCTTGTGGTCTGACTGGTTAACAGACTATCCAATTGCATACATGGTTATTCAAATAATGCCCGTTGATCACGCCTCTTGTGTAGTAGAAAATACAGAGCAGACTCCCCAGACCAATGTTCAATTTTAAACTGAGCTTGATCTGGTAATAGCCAGACAAAGACTGATCATACCCATACATCCTCACTCATTCATTTGACTTTTTGACAAAAAGATCTCAGAGAGTGCTGATCAACAACACCTTTTCTGACCTTCTTTATACTTCAACCGGCTCTCCGCAGGGCTGTGTCCTTTTTCCGCTGCTCTTCATTTTGTATACTGATGATTGACGGAAAAAAAAGCGTGCAGATAATGTTTTTTCTTTACTGCTTGTTGGTTTAATTTTCGTCTGTATAATAAAAACTGTTATAAAAAAGAAAAAGAGAAAAAAAAAACACTAGCTTCTGAGATGGCCATGACAGAGAAGAGCGATGCTGGATTTGACAGCAGCTGAGTGGTGGGAATTAGATTTGATTAAAGAAACGAGTAAATAAAGAGAGAATCGTGGAGTCATGCAGTATCAGAGGAGTTTGGGAGGTCACATGTTCTTCAATCAATCATAAAGTCCAGCGCCGAGCGGAGCCATTACGGTCTCATACAGACCTTGATACACAGCCACTCAATAAATCTCTCCTTTATAGAGTCAGTCGGGACACTCTCGCTTCAACAGGAAAATCTGCAGCCTCATACTTCACAACAAGTCAAGAAAATATATTTAAATAAGTAAGAAAATATGTGCATTTGCATAGATAATATATAGAAACTATTTTTAGGACCATTAAAAAGTTTTGTTTATGTTGTTAATTAAAATCAGCTTATGTTCTTCACAAAGTTACGACTTAAATACACGTTTGGGTCGGACAGATATTTAATTAATACTTTTATTCAGCAAAGACTCATTAAATTGATCAAAGGTGACAGTAAAGAGACTTATAACGTTATAAAAAATATTATATATAAAAAAATGCTGTTCTTTTGACCTTTTGACTCAACGAGCCATGAAAAAAATCTGTTAAAAGTCAAGAAATTATATTTAAATAACTAAGAAAACATATTAATTTGCATAGAGGATATAGAAACTAATTTAGAGCCATTAAAAAAGCTTTTTTGTTTATGTTTTTTAAAATTAAAATCTGCTTATATACTTTACAAAGTTACAATTTAAATACACGTTAAATATACTATTATTTGTTTACTCAGTTGTAAGTTTTGCACTCATAATAAAAAATGTTTAAAAAAATGTAAAATGTATATATATATATATATATATATATATATAAATTCTTGAAAAAAATCACGGATATTAATCATAATACGTGTTAATAAATATAAATAATACAATGTAAGTATATTATGTATATAATAATATATAAATAACAAATGTCTTACCCACCAAATGAGCAGATTAGAACTTATTAATTATTATAAAAATTATTATTTAAAACGTTAAAATTAATTTGTAAAAAATGCATTTATTTTGTATTTATTTCCTAATTTGGTGAATAGAGGGGAAATGTGTTTAATGTTTAATGTCGCAATGAAAAAAACAAACAAACAAACAAAAAAACATGGAAATATTCTTAGATTTCTTGATGCAAAAATATAACTTCCTATTTTTATCTTTTGGGGTGAAGTACTGTCTATGCTGTGCATTATCAAATAAACACTGATTTAAGAGTGAAGTCTTTCATTGCTAAAACTAAAACAAGCCTCCAAAGTGCAAGCCTGAGTTCTGGAAACAAAGCTTTGATTACAGCCTCAGAGCTAATTCTTGGGTTTGGAGTCGCACGGTTTCATCAATTACGACTGTGATATAATTATATCTCCCCGAGCATCCCATCACGATTGAAACATCAAGCCTCATCAGCGTAAGCCCCTTATTGTGATCTTTGTGGCGACGGTCTGTTTTCCCACCAGCTAGCAAAGCTACCATTAACGGTAACTAGCGTTTACATGCTTATGACAGCTCTCACCCAACCAGATCATCACAGCTCACTCCCATATCTGTTACTTTAGTCAGCCTGTTTCTTACTCGAAAGCAGGGATATTATCGTTAAAGTTGGTTTTTAATATGTTTATGCCTTTGTGGTGTTTCAATGCTTTAAGTCAACACCACTACTGAGTATTTCTCTTTAAAACTAGCCTGATTATAACCAGAGCATTCTCAGTAGTAACTGAGTTATGGTCTGGCAAAGTTTCATAGACCAGGGGTTTTCAAACTTTATGATGCCAAGGACCCCCAATTATGATGAACCTTTATGAGGGACCCCTTCCTAAAATCAATCTCTATATTTTTCTTTAAGAAAAAAACAAACAGTAAGTCATAGTAAGTGTGACATTAAAAATACAACATATTGTTTCCAAACTTAAACTGGCTATATTTAATGTTGGATGTATAAACCTGAAGAACATTTTCAAATAAAAATTATTTGTATCAAATCTTTCACAATAAATGCATGTAAACAAGCTTTCAGAATGCGTTAGGAACTCTGCCTTAGTGAGATAAAGGGAGAAAAACTCAAGTGCAAGACAAAAATATACAATTCTGCACTGTAAAAAAAATTGTGGTGGTTTTTGTTGGTTTAACTTAAAAAAGTAAGTAACCTGGTTGCCTTAAAATTTAGAGTTTATTGAAATTAAAAATTTGAGTTGATACAATGAGGGAAATTTGTTTCATAAATAGAAACTCAAAATATTATTGTATCTGAACCACATAAAAAATGTGATAAATCATGAAAATAGCACAACTTGGCATGTTTCACTGCGTCATCAGAAATAACACACAATTACCCAATATGCTTACAAAATCTTTTAATAATCTTTTAATAAAGGTTGTCGAATCTCAAAAAATGTTCATTGTATTAACTCAAAATTTTAATTTCAGTGAACTCAAAATTTTAGGGAACCAGGTAACTTTTTTTCTAAATATTTTTTTACAGTGTGGAAAGTGTGTAAATGGCAAGAAAGGAGAGAAACATTTAGAAAATTAAACAGTTTATCCAATTTTGCTTTGCCTTTTTATTCCCTGAAATTTTCTGGGGACCCCTTAGAACCTTCTGGAGGACCCCTGGGGGTCCCCGGACCCCAGTTTGAAAACCCGTCATAGACAAATCATTTCTAAAGGGGCATCACCATTGGACGATGACGTATGCAGAGCGACGGAGAAACATCTGAGACAGCAATTCTGTGTGTGATTTGAGGACGATTTTGAAATGGCTTCTGACGACTTTTGCTGTTGTTGTAAAATAAATATGATAATAGGTGGTGTCACCGCCACACCATCAACATTTTTGCAAAAATTTGGAAAACCTAATAGCATTTGAGACCAAAGGAAATATCTCAAATTGACGGTCGAACAGAAAACATCAAGCTCTGATCGCATTCGCCGCCGCTGTAGGGCATTTGCATTGTGAGTAGAACGCGATTTGCAATATTTTGAAAATAAAATAATATTGATGAGTCTTTGGAAAATTGTCTCACAAACTTTATTCAAATTCAGTCATTTCAGATGTGTTAGAACATTTTCAGACTTGAGCATAATTACGTTAGTTTTTTATTTATAATTTTTACATGATTACCAGATCTAGGGTGAGGAAATGAGCACTGAGTGTGTGTGTGTGTGTGTGCGTGCGTGCGTGCGTGCGTGCGTGCGGGCGTGCGTGTGTATGATCACACTCCACATCCTCTTCATCACAGTAGCTGGTGTAATCCACATCTGGTAGCCGAGTCTTGTTCTTTGCTCAGGTTTTTTTTTTTTAAGAAAAGTTGAAATCGCTTAACAGACGCGATAGCTGATTCGAATGAGTGCTATCACACAGCGGCGTCCTGCTTCCCCCTTCACCCGTCGCTGCGCTGTCGTCATCGTGTAAAGCCCCAGCGTTTCTGATTGGCGCCTCGATTTCGACAGACTGGAAATTGGTTTAAATGGGCTCTTTGCCAGACTACTTGCAGAGCAAATCTAAATTTGCCGGAAATTGTCTGGGTTTTCCCAGGCTAGCAGTGAACTAAAACTAGAATTCGCTGGTGTTTCTGACGTCTCAGTTTGGTGATGGGTGTATCGATATGAAGCATCGATATTAGGGCTGGGTTTCGATTCAAATTTCAAGAATCGATTTGATTCCGATTCTCAAGATCTTGAAACGGTTATCATTATTTAATTTGATCCGATCTTCAAGATTTAGATGTTTAGTGTTTTTGAAGAAAGCATTTTTTTTTCAGCTGTTACCTGAATTACAGGACTGTAGTTATGCAACATATTGATACTATCATTATAGACATTCAACTGCAAATTAATGGAGTATTGATGGTTGTAAAGAACAATCCCCCTTCCAGGCTGCTCTAGTCAGCGAACGCGCGCTGTGGAGCTGACAACGCAGCCATTGACAACGCAGCCATTGACAACGCAGCCATTACAACTTCCTTGGCAGTAAGAGCGCGCTGCAGTGAGAACGGCTGTGTTCTTCAGCACGGTGACGGCGGTATAACGTTAGGCCGTGTGTCCACCAAAGCGTTTTTAGCCAGCTGAAAACGCTAGGCGCTCAGCTGAAAACTCCCCGCTGTGAGCGCTTGAGAGCGTTTTGGCAGGCAGCGTTTTTTCTCCTCAGTTGAGACTTGCTTGTTGTTATGATACGGAAAATCCTACTCGCTCAGCGCCTCGGTGCGCTCCAGGCGTTCTAAAAACCCGGCGCTCTCATTGAAAACAATTGAAAATGCCAGCCAGTATTCTCTGTCGGCGACGTTTCTGGAGTTTTCAAAGCTGCCATGTTCGTTGTGTTAATGTCCTTCCACCTCGCGCGCATGCGCGAATTCAATGACACGGCAAATTTAAAATTCAATGTAGGCCTATTATTAAATCGATCCTCTGAGTTACGGATCGATCTTTAGAAATGAATATGAAAATCGATTCAGAATTGGTGAATCGATTTTTTCAACACAGCCCTAATCGATATAGCGATACTGATGTGAGCATCGAAAAGTATCAATACTCAAATAAAAATATCAATACTAAGGTGTTTTTGTTGTTTTTTTACCAGTAATTTTGTTTATTTAAAGCTGCAGTGCATAACTTTTTGCACTCTAGTGGTTAATAAACAGAACTGCATGCGTCTTGCGGAAGAACATTGCAGCCGGAGCTACTTCTCTCTGTTTATGTCTATGGCGAATCACGCAGGGACTGTGCTCCTCTGCAGCGGTACCTACCAGTCTGGTCTGAAATAGTCCCAATATAAACACTTATTATAAGTGTACCATAATGATTCAGGGTAAGTCAAAAACACGGTATGGAAAATGGATTCATGATGTACATTCTCATTATATAATTTTTGTAAATCTTGAACACAAAAAAAGTTACGGACAGCAGCTTTAAAAAGATTATTTTATTCATAAAATACGAATAACCTATATTACCGAATAACTGTGTGGTATAATAGGACTATTTTCCTGCTCATCTGAACCATGATCTGAACACACGCAAATGCGGCAAGACAGAACAAGCGTTCGCTCACTGCGGATACTGTATTAAAACAGGGCTGCGTTTCCCAAAACTATCATAGGAAGCCATTGATGCTTTTGAAAACACAGCCCAGAACAATGCTCATCAGAAGACAGAAAAACATATGTTTGAGTTATTTCACAATAAACGATTAGAAATTGTGTGCAATTACACTGTTTAAATGTAATGTTAAACGTTGATATTGATCATGTTCTATTCTGTAACTAATGTTCATATAAATCATACACTATCAGAATAAAAAGGTTGCATTTTATGGGTGCAACGTTCTGTCACTGGCAGTCCCTTATGAAAATGAACCATGGTTTATTTTTTACTACAGTATTTGAAGATTTCCATGGTTACCTCTACACGTAAACATTTTAACCATTAACCATGCAATTAAGGCATATTGAATGTTAAAATGCCTTTCAAATATGTTAAGAGGGTATCTTTAGTCATTTTAATAATTTAATATATTTAATAATTTAAAATTTAAAGGTGTCCTGAACTGCCTCTTTTATTTTTTTTATACTGTTGTCTGAGGTCAACTAATGACGTCCGTGTGGTTTTTACAGTCAAAAACATCATAAATAATAAGTAATAGTCTATTTTACACTGGTTTTAAGGCTCTCTCTTGAACGCTGGGTTTTGATGGGCGTGTCACTGGAGATTTGGAAGTAAACGCCCACGGCTAGGATTGGATAAGATTTGCATATTTAATGAGCTTCAGCTCCGCTGTCAGTTCACAAGGGAGAGATTGAGGGAAAAGCGGCAACCAGAATGATTATCTCGATCACAGGGCTCATAAACGTCTTTATCAAACAAACACAATGATTTATTTCTCATCCACCCACGATTGACTATTATTTGTATATTACACATAGCCCGCAAGATTGGTCGATATGAGCGCGAACCGCGCGCACACACACATACACACGTGCGCGCGCGCCACCCTTCAGATGTCAACTCGAGAGAGAGAGAGAGAGAGAGAGAGAGAGAGAATAGCAGAACAAGAACGGAATATAATGTGATTCATCGGCCTGCCTTGAGTCTAGCGTACTAAAGGTATGCTCTGTTAGACACATACACATAAGCAAAACGATCTATAACAATGCAGTACTATAACATATAAAAACACGTTTTACTCACATAAGTGGGTTGCACTATTCCCGTCGGAGCCAAATCCAGCATCGACCGGAGATTAGATTAAAAACGATCCCGCAGTGAACTGAAGTGAACACTGTCTTCCCCACGTGAGCTGGAACTTCATTAAAAATAAAGTTCAACCACACATTCCTAATATTAGGATCCAAAGGAAGCTTATGCAGCGACTGTGTTCTTCCACAACCAGGAATAGCGCAATATCTTGCTATCTTCCTCGGCATGTTTATTGTTGTTGACCAGCTAGCACGTCGAGTCACGGGCTACTGGATTAGATGCGCTGTATAGGCGGTGTTTCGCCGCGCACTGACGTAAGTATAAAGCACAGGACCGTTTGCTGAGCCTGGTGTCAATAAAAGCTTTTCTTTGACTAACAAGGAAGTTTTCAACTCTGAAACTTAGAGGATATTCTTATATTACCATGACCTTTTATATATCAAAAGCTCAAGGAATAGTTGATTTGTCAATTTATCACCCCTTTAAGTTTATAAGTATCGTATAGGTATTGATATCGGTGATACTGGCCTTGAAAGTATCGGTATCCTATCGAAAACAAAAGTTGTATCACACATTCCTAGTCTCAACTACCTTGTAATCAATCACATCAACATGTGGGCGGGGCTTTAGCATATCATTAAGTATTCTCTGAAGCAGGGCGTCTCAAGAGAAGCAGGTTATCCTGGTATATTTTTCTGTTGAAGAATCAGGTACATTAGCCAATATAGCGGGTGAATTATGTATATGATGTATATTGTGACGATAAACTAATTTCTCCACTGCATTTTGAGCTGTTCAAAGCGTTTCTAAGGATATTTACTGATACTGAAGGCAGACTGACCGTTACAAGAGTGCCATTGTGCAGCGTTTACCTCAGTAAGTTGGCCGACTGTGAGTGGGTGGGGCTAATTTGCATATTCATGAATCTACGTATACTAAATGAAGCAAGTGTGTAGAGTTACATTCAAGCTATTTTAAGGCATGTAGAAATCTTTCTCACATGTTTACATTTGTAATTTTGGTGATCAAAGTTGAGTTTTAAGGGGGAAAATTATTGACTAGGGGATAAAAAATACTTTACTTACTCTGGTGTTGTTCTAAGAGTCTCATGAATGGCCAAGGTCAGGATCTTCATTAATTAATTAGCGCTGTCAATCAATTATCAAAAATGACTAATTAAAATCGCACATTTTCTGTAATTAATCATGATTAATCACGCCTACCATGTTTTTGTGGGGGTTTTTTAAACATATTTTGACATTGTAATAATTTCAAATATAACCAAATTATTGTAGAAACAACAAAAAGACAGTATATTTTAAATATTTGATTAATGGCATCATTTTATGAATGAAGGCCACTGATACCAATCTCTCAGTTTTAGCCATTATAGCCATTCAGCATTTCTGTATAATTGGAAACTATCAATTTGAACATTTATTAGACTTTTAAAAATATTACTTTTAATTTAAGTGAACATAAAACAATCTTATCATAAACCCATTATAATAAATGTCACATTTACCTGGCCATCAATATATCAGGGCTCAGTCAAATCAATGTTAAGTGGTCTCTTAATTTTTTCCAAAGCTGTATACAGAAGTGTTGTCTTTGACTGCTGTTTTAGGATAGAAAAGTTAAACAACCAACAAAAATAATCAGGCAAACTAATTTTAAAAAATCAGATTTTGCCATTTTGAATTAAAAAAGGACGTTATCGAAGCCGATGTCATCAGATTAGGCATACGATAATGAATGTGTACATATTGTGAATGAATTAAATAAACGTATTTTCATAGCATTCAGTGAATTAATTAACTTGACTATGAAAATGCTTAATAAAATATAGGCTAAATATCAGTTGATCTATGTTTACTTTCTTCACTGACACATAGGAACTGTTAACCGATAGTAAGACGTTTGACCGATTAAAGTTATTTTTTTAGGGTTTTTTTGCTACGCATTTGTTTGTTTGTTTGCTGCATGGTTTAAAAAACAGTATTTGCAAACTCACTGTGCAATGTGCACGTCGACACATGCATAAAATAAATAGGCCTACACTAAATAGTTTCACTAAAATAATTACCGCGCGCCTCGTCTGTGGGGAAGTGTTTGTTTATACTCGACGCGCTCGCAGTTGTGCTTTTCTTTGAACATCGAAAATACAGTTTAGTCAAAAAATATAAAACACTACACTTGCTTTACCTATCCCAGGTGTGAGCGCAGTATTTTGGGAGTGGGAGTTTATTTTATGCATTATCATGTGATAATGATTCTAGGTTCTATTGTTTGCACAATAAAATAAACATGAGAAAAAAGTCTTTAACGGGTCACAGGCACTCGTCAATTGTATTTTTATGTAATGCCAATTCAATATTATAATCTTATCAGTTAACGGTTAATAACCGATTAATGAGCATCGGTTGTCGGTCGAGAAAATTAACCGAAATGAGCATCCCTACTGAAAAGACCATCAGTCAAAGCTCAGCTTTAGGAGGGGTAGAAACAGGACAAGAGATGGAGAGAGCAGGTATGACTAATAATAATCCGGCGCACTAACATGGTTTTGAAAGCTATTTATTATTATTTTTTAAATGCCATCAAACATCTTAAAAAGCACATATGTAGATCAGAGAAATATGTTTTTTCTCTGGGGAACGTGTCCCAGAACCCCTCTAGATAGCTCACATTTGGGACCTCTCTGAGTTTAAAACTGCCTACGGCCCTGATGGGACCCGCGTAATAAAACAATAAAAAGCTAAATTCGAGTTTATATCTCACAATTTTAACTTTTTTTCTCGCATTCCCGAGTGCATATCTTTCAATTCTAAGAAGAAATATCAGAATTGCAAGATATAAACTCAACATTCTGTCTATTTCCCCTCAGAATTGCAGGTTTATTATCTCCAATTCACACTTTCCCCCTCAGAACTGTGATTTAAATTGAGAGATAGGCCTAAAAATGTTGCGTTTAAAGGGGTGATGAACTTTTGCTTTTGATATATAACAATTTTATCGTGATATAAGAATCTCCTGTAAGTTTCAGAGCTGAAAACTTCCTTGTAAGTCAAAGTCAAACTTTTGTAGACACCAGCGTGACGTCTGCTCATGTCTGGTCTACAGCACACTCTTCTCTATGTCTCTATGTGAAAGGTTTGCTGGATCACCTGATGTTTCTGCTGCTGCTGTTTGCTGAGACTTCGGCAGTGGTTGTTGTACTTGATGATGTCCTGACTCATGTCGTCCACGCGGTCCATCAGCATCTGCAGGCTCTTCTCCAGATGAGAACTGTAGAGGAACAACACGGTGAAGAATGGAAATCATCACACTGCATCTGACTGCTTGTTATTTAGTGAACACTTCTTACAGTACACAAATAGATTTATTTTATGTGTAACAACTATGGAGACACTTACACACTTTTGGACAACAATGGTCTACAGACATCCGGAATGATGTTTGATGTGCAATAACATTATTATAAAAAAATAATAATAATAAAAGTATATTTTTTTGCACATCGTTTTTTGCACATTTTCTTCATTACAAATACACTCCAATTTAAAATTTGGGGTTGTTGCTTTTTATTATGTTGAAAGTCACATTTTTTTCAATTGCATTTATTTTATTAAAATACACCATCAAAAATAACTTGTCTAAAAAAAGTTTATGTTTGAAAAAAAATGTTTGATGTGCAATATTATATATATATATATATATATATATATATATATATATATATATATATATATATATATATATATATATATATAAAATATTTATGTATATAATTTCTTTATTCTTATATGTGTGTGTGCGTGTCTTGACCAAAAATTAAGCAGCGTGTTTTCATATATATATGTATATATGCACACTGTATATATAAACATGAATTGATTTTTTTTTTCCTTGTATAAAAGCACCAGAACTTTTATTTGGTTTGGGAAAATTAGGCAGATAATAGTCTTTATATCTTATACAATTGTGCTAAAGTGTTTTTATTTATTTATAATATTTTACCTGAAAACAAGACAAATACTGAAATTAATACTGATTAGGAAAATGTATAATTTACTGCAGAATTTCTATGGTAATAATATAGTTAATTCGCTCAAAGCACATTGCTATTGAAAAGTCAGCATGCTCAAATTCCCTAACGAATGATCAGAAATGTAAAACTCTGCCAAGATCTCTGCAATGCCCAAATCTTAGGGGAACGTCACATGATCAAAGCACGTCTTAACCATCAACAGAGTAACACAGAATGTAAAAAAAGATGATAGCATAGATTCCTCATTAATAATTCATCCTATTCCGCATATATCAAACACATTTGCATGTATCCTGATATGCAAAACAGGTCCCACTGTAACTGTAGTAGAATAAGATCCGTATTTTCTAACAGGACAGCGGCTCATAGGAGCAAGGATGGGGAAAATGTCTTCAAAAGCGGTTTATCTGTTCTCGGTAAACCCCATTAACAACGAATTAGCCTCGCCAGCACGTTCCATTAATCTTGGAGAAAAATGCTGGACGTATGTAGGGAAGTGAGATCCCGCGGGTGCGGACAAACCAGGAGCAGCTCTCCATCATGCATGAACATGGAGACCGATGTTAACACTAGTAAGGTCCATGTGGAACAACACTACGAAGAAATCTCTCGTTAGCAGCTGGAACAATACAGATAAAACCAGCTTCGTTTTCTGTGGTTGAGCAAGCAGATCTTGGATCAGCAACAAACCAGCTTTATGACCTGGTCAACAAGCCCCGGACAGCTAATGAACTTTATTACTCACTGTCTCTGTATCCATATGAATGAACACTGGCATTCAGAAGTTTGGGCATAGCATGTTTCTCTAAAGAAAATAATACTTTTATTCAGCAGTGATGCATTACATTGATCAAAAGTGGCAGTAAAGACATTTATAATGATACAATTATTTATTATTGATTTAATTATGCTAAATGTTTCTTGAGCAACATGAGAATGATTAGTGAAGGATCATGTGACAGTGAAGCCTGGAGTAATGATGATAAATTCAGCTTTGATCACAGGAATAAATTATATTTTAATATATTAGACAGAAAAAAAGGTTTTAAATTGTAATAATATTTCACAATTTTTACTGTAGCTTTTATCAAATAAATACAGCCTTGGTAAGCAGAAGAGAGAAGATAAAAATGTTTACTGACCCAAACTTTTTTTAAACTTTTTTTTTTTTTTAGGCAGAACCGGAACTGGAATCGTTAGGCAGAACCGGAACCGGAATCGTTAGTCAGAACCGAATCATTAGGCAGAACCGGAACCGTAATCGTTAGGCAGACCCGGAATCGTTAGTCAGAACCGGAATCGTTAGGCAGAACCGGAACCGGAATCGTTAGGCAGAACCAGAAACGGAATCGTTAGGCAGAACCAGAACCGTAATCGTTAGGCAGACCCGGAATCGTTAGTCAGAACCGGAATCGTTAGGCAGAACCGGAACCGGAATCGTTAGTCAGAACCGGAATCGTTAGGCAGAACCGGAACCGGAATCGTTAGGCAGAACCAGAAACGGAATCGTTAGGCAGAACCGGAACCGTTAGTCAGAACCGGAACCGGAATCGTTAGGCAGAACCAGAAACGGAATCGTTAGGCAGAACCGGAACCAGGAAATTTCTTAAAGGGGTACTTCAGCGCTGGGAAGATGAATCTGTATTTAATCTGGGTCATTAATGTAGTAGAAATGTGAAATTATTTTTGAATTTGGTGCCTTCTAGACTGAGAAAAGACAGAAAATTTATTTTTGTCTCATGGGGATGAAAGACTACAATTCCCAGAATGCTTTGCTGCCCTGTGAGGCCATTCCCAAAGCCACCGCTACTGGATTACAGTGACTGAGTTCAGAAAGTACACTTAAATACTGAACGTGTGTGTTCAATATAACGATCGAGTTGCCGCGTGAGTCTCACAGCACTAACTCAGATTAGGAGTCAGATTACATTTAACGTCATAAATGAGCTCTCGTGATGAGAGCTGAGGTAATCGCGACCACATTCGCGGCATACATTCACAACGCGATTTCAGTTCATGCCTTTGAAAGCTTAACTTTCATAGAAATTAATTTGAGAAGTTAAAACACTTTCATTGCTCACCATCTGTTTAAATGAGTGCCTGTAGCTGCGAGCTGAGCTGTGAGTGTGATCTCCATCCCCCATGCACGAGTTGAAAACATGCGGAAATGGCTCCCTCTGCTGGCTGTAGTCTTTAGCCTTTGGGCAAACATTCCTAAGGTGACGCAAATATTGTCAATATGCGTCACGAGAGGAATTTTTCCAGAAATAAAATGCATAAACCTCTCGTCTCAGGTGGATATAAGAGGGGGGAGCACAATCATTTGAATATACTCCAGGGTTTCTACTGATACAAAGCCATTTGCTAATCGCTGAAGTAACCCTTTAAACTGGGTCATTAATGTAGTAGAAATGTGAAATTATTTTTGAATTTGGTGCCTTCTAGACCAGGCCTGCAGCACCCCTCTCAGATACTGAAGCTTTCGCGCCTCGATCGCCCCCCGGTGACCGGTCCCAGTATAGCCGCCCCTCTGTGTTTTCTAATGGACGCGAGGCAAACTAAATAATACAATTACACTTCAAAAAAAATTTATCCAAAGTTAGTTTATGTCATTGAAGGCAGTTATCATCACAATGATTTCATTTCAAGTGTTTGTTTTTAAAATAAGTTTAGTTTTAGTTAGTTATCTGATGCTATAAAAACGGGGGGGGGGGGGGAGACGTCATGATTGACAGCTGAGACTGACGGCTTCTCTGAGTGAAGTTGTCACTGAGGCACTAACAGACTTTTTTCTGAATTTTGGGGAGCAGATTGGAGCTTTAGCTTTAATTTCTACATTTCCATAACTGTTTATTTCACACCAACATAATTAATTGTTCTGCATCTGCGAGAGTGTGGGCGGCCTTTTGATATCGCAGCTGTACTTCCTGCTCTACTTCCTGCGCTCTACTGCGCAACTCCGGTCCCGAAATCGCTACTGCGCAGACTCGGTCCCAAGATGTCAGCGCCATGCAAGGCCGCCTAAAAGCTTCAAATCTGCCAAGCGGAAACGGATGATGTCGAGTCGTCCATATTTTTTTACGGCCTATGTTCTAGACTGAGAAAAGACAGAAAATGTATTTTTGTCTCATGGGGACGAAAGACTAAAATTCACAGAGTGCTTCGCTGCCCTACGAAGCCATTCCCAAAGCCACTGCTACTGGATTACTGTCACTGAGTTGGAGACACTACAATTAAAAACTGAACGTGTGTGTTCAATATAATTTGTGAGTCGCCGCGCGAGTATCACAGCACTGAGCACTGACTGCAGGAGTGAGATAAATGAGCTGATGAGCTCTCGTGATGAGAGCTGAGGTAATCATGACCACACTCGCGGCATACATTCACAACGCGAGTTCAGTCTGGCACGTTTCAGTTCATGCCTTTGCAAGCTTAACTTTCATAGAAATTAATTTGAGAAGTTAAACGACTTACATTGCTCACCATAGCTCCGTTTAAATGAGTGCCTGTAGCTGAGCTGAGCTCTGAGTGTGATCTCCATCCCCATGCGCGGGTTCAAAACATGCGGAAATGGCTCCCTCTGCTGGCTGTAGTCTTTAGCCTTTGGGCAAACATTCCTCCTATGATGCAAATATCGTCAATTTGCATCATAGGAGGAATTTTTCCAGAAATAAAATGCATAAATCTCTCGTCTCAGGGGGATATGAGGGGGGAAAGCACAATCATTTGAATATACTCCAGGGTTTCTACTGATACAAGGCCTTATGCT
>NC_090190.1:2789160-2896660 GCF_024679245.1 Pseudorasbora parva | reverse complement strand
GCCGGGCCGAAATAAGAAAGAGAGACAAATTAAAAAAAGATAAAATTCCCTTTCTAGTCAGCTGAGAGAGATCTTCAAACCCCTGGACCTTTGACAATTCAAAAAGCAGCAGAAAAAATGAATGTTTCTGTCCCAAAAAGCATCATCTCAAGCATAGCTGCGTCGGAAATTATTATTAGATTAAAATGATAATTGGAAACTCAAACCTCCCCTTCCTTCCCCACAGATCCTTACAAGCTGTACATGGCGAGTGAATTCAAATTAAGAAAAAATGAGAGCGGAAAAGAAATGAAACGATAAAAGTGTGTGAAATATTGATAGCGTTCGAATGTATTGTCTCATATGCGAGATCACTGAGGGCCGGACATGACAAACAGGGGAATTGAAGAAGAAAATTGACCAGCACAATGATCTATAGAAAACAACTATTCATAAGCGAGCCGGCTCCTCTTCAAAAGCGTTTATATTAACATCTATCTCTCAATGTTGTATTTCACTCTTTTAAACAGAAAACCAGCCTCACTAAAACCATTCAAATCTATACAGGATCAGTGCAGAACGGGAGTGTAAATCCTGCCTCTCCTCAAAAAAGTGGATTAGATGATAACTAATTTTATAATTAAGACTATTATAGAAGTGCCTATTATCCCCAAACTGAGCCGACTGACCTCATGCGCACTGATTCAACATGAACTGCAAGTTTACCCTTTAAAATGACCCATCTATGCAAATCAGGGCTAATCTATTTACACAAGACTACTCAGACCGAGCATCATCAAACCTCAGAGCCAAGAGTCACGAGAAGAGCAGGGTCTCAGTGAGATTACAGCTCAACATGTGTTTCACACCAGCCGTCTCTCACCAAAGGTCACAGGAGACTCACTGAAATGCTTTTCAATAATTATTTATATTTAAAAGGGTTGGGAATTATATTGAATTAAATAAAAAATGAAACCACATTTTTAAAGTCTTGTCTAGGACTTTGCGAATGGAACCTAGCCCGTATTAAATAAAATAAAATAAAATAATAAAATAAAATAAAATAAAATAAAATAAAATAAAATAAAATAAAATAAAATAAAATAAAATAAAATAAAATAAAATAAAATAAAATAAAATAAAATAAAATCCTGTTTAGGACTATGTGAATTTAGGTCCATTTCAAATCAAACATATAATAATATAAATAATAAAATAAAAAAATAAAAAATAGATACAATTTAAAGGTCCCGTTCTTCGCGATTCCATCTTTCAAACTTTAGTTAGTGTGTAATGTTGCTGTTAGAGCACAAATAATATCTGTAAAATTATAAAGCTCAAAGTTCAATGCCAAGCGAGATATTTTATTTAACAGAAGTTCCCTTTCAAAGCCTACAGCGAGCGGCCGGTTTGGACGACACCGCTGCACTTCCTGCTGTAATTTAGTCTGTTGACTAAAGCTCCGCCCACAAGAACACGCAAAATAGGGGGCGTGGTCTCGTTGCTCTCCCACGTGGAGAAGAGCGCGCATTCAGCGCTTGCATCTCTCGTTATGGTAAGAGGCGGGACCTTTCCGGGCAAAGTGCGCTAAGCTGCTGTCCAATCACAACACGGGAAGCGCTGGCCCAATCAGAACTCGTTACGTGTTTCTGAAGGAGGAACGTCATAGAACAAGGAAATCATCAGGCCGTTTTTAGGACAGAGGAAACAGCGCTGTACAGATAAGGCAATTGTGTGAAAAATACATGAACTCATGTTATATTGCACACTGTAAACATAATCAAAGCTTCCGAAACATTCGAAGAACGGGACCTTTAAAGAAAAATAAAATATTGAAAATCTTGTTTAGGACTTTTTGAATTAAGGTCCACTTCAATTCAAAATACTTTCAATGGAACCAAGCATTTCATAAAATAATAATAAAAAATAATAATAATAATAAATAAAAAAGTATAAAGAAAAAAAAAAATAAAAAATAAAAAAAAAAATAATAAAAAATAATAAAAAAAAAAATATATATATATATATATATATATATATATATATATATATATATATATATATATATATATATAAATTAAAGATTACTTGATGAACAGAAAGTTCAAAAGAAAAGCATTTATTTAAAATTTAGTCCTAGATGGAAAAAAAAAATATTTATAAAAAATTTAAAATCACTTTTAAATATAATCTCAAAAACACAATCCGAGACCTATGGATTATTCTTAAACACTGGAACATTACTAAAAATAATAATTGAATAGCCGTCTGCAGATGTTTTCACATGTCACTGTTGAAGGCAGAGAGTGTGCGGAAGAAGTGACGTTTCGGCGGTAGCGATGGCGCATAAAAAGCAGGGATGAATTTAGAAACTAAAACCCGCCCAGGAAATTGTGTCTTTAAATTCATCCCCACATTTGCTCTGTCAGATAAAGGTAAGAGATGTCTAGCTTCTGTCAGAATGGAGAGTAAAGCTGCTTGTGAACTGTCATATCTGAATGTTCACTTCAAGTTCACGAGGTAAGAAGTCTGAGGCCCTTGCACAGATTCCCCAAAAGGCTTTTATTTAGATAGTGTAGAATGAAAGCCATTAAAAGCAGACGTCACCTGGACGGCACTGACTTCCTCATTAGTCCTCATCAGAGATGAGTTACTGCTAATGTGAGCAAGCACCATTAGGGAGATCTCAGCGCTAGTATAAATTTACACTCGTCCTCATTCACATTAGGAAACACTTGGCATGTGTGTGTGTGTGTGTGTGTGTGTGTGTGTGGTCAGACCTGCTGGAGAGGTTCATGAGCTCGTGTTTGTCTGCTGCGGTGGATTTGTCCTCCAGCTCCCACAGCAGAACACTGATCAGATGAGAGTTCTTGATGACAATAGGAACCTCCTCAAACATGTTCTCGAATCCCACGCTAGCCTTCTTCAGCCTGGACACACAAAAAACAGACACATCCTAATCTGGAAGTGAAATTTTAAATAACACTGTGATCAAACTAGGCACTAGGAGAGTAACGGTAAACATATTCATATTGAAAATGTTTGGTATGGGTCGTTTGGTGGTGTTCCCTATCCCCTATATAGAGCACTGTCTGATCGTTCCCTATCCCCTATATAGAGCCCTGTCTGATCGTTCCCTATCCCCTATATAGAGCACTGCCTGATCGTTCCCTGTCCTCTATATAGAGCACTGTCTGATCGTTCCCTATCCCCTATATAGAGCACTGTCTGATCGTCCCCTATCCCCTATATAGAGCACTGTCTGATCGTTCCCTATCCCCTATATAGAGCACTGTCTGATCGTTCCCTATCCCCTATATAGAGCACTGTTTGATCGTTCCCTATCCCCTATATAGAGCACTGTCTGATCGTTCCCTATCCCCTATATAGAGCACTGCCTGATCGTTCCCTGTCCTCTATATAGAGCACTGTCTGATCGTTCCCTATCCCCTATATAGAGCACTGTCTGATCGTCCCCTATCCCCTATATAGAGCACTGTCTGATCGTTCCCTATCCCCTATATAGTGCACTGTCTGATCGTTCCCTATCCCCTATATAGAGCACTGTCTGATCGTCCCCAATCCCCTATATAGAGCACTGTCTGATCGTCCCCTATCCCCTATATAGTGCACTGTCTGACCGTTCCCTATCTCCTATATAGAGCACTGTTTGATCGTTCCCTATCCCCTATATAGAGCACTGCCTGATCGTTCCCTGTCCTCTATATAGAGCACTGTCTGATCGTCCCCTATCCCCTATATAGAGCACTGTCTGATCGTCCCCTATCCCCTATATAGTGCACTGTCTGACCGTTCCCTATCTCCTATATAGAGCACTGTTTGATCGTTCCCTATCCCCTATATAGAGCACTGCCTGATCGTTCCCTGTCCTCTATATAGAGCACTGTCTGATCGTCCCCTATCCCCTATATAGAGCACTGTCTGATCGTCCCCTATCCCCTATATAGTGCACTGTCTGACCGTTCCCTATCTCCTATATAGAGCACTGTTTGATCGCTCCCTATCCCCTATATAGAGCACTGCCTGATCGTTCCCTGTCCTCTATATAGAGCACTGTCTGATCGTTCCCTATCCCCTATATAGAGCACTGTCTGATCGTCCCCTATCCCCTATATAGAGCACTGTCTGATCGTTCCCTATCCCCTATATAGAGCACTGTCTAATGATTCCCTATCCCCTATATAGAGCACTGTCTGATTGTTCCCTATCCCCTATATAGAGCACTGTCTGATTGTTCCCTATCCCCTATATAGAGCACTGTCTGATCGTTCCCTATCCCCTATATAGAGCACTGTCTGATCGTTCCCTATCCCCTATATAGAGCACTGTCTGATCGTTCCCTATCCCCTATATAGTGCACTGTCTGATCGTTCCCTATCCCCTATACAGAGCACTGTCTAATGATTCCCTATCCCCTATATAGAGCACTGTCTGATTGTTCCCTATCCCCTATATAGAGCACTGTAATCGTTCCCTATCCCCTATATAGAGCACTGTCTGATTGTTCCCTATCCCCTATATAGAGCACTGTCTGATTGTTCTCTATCCCCTATATAGAGCACTGTCTGATCGTTCCCTATCCCCTATATAGAGCACTGTAATCGTTCCCTATCCCCTATATAGAGCACTGTAATCGTTCCCTATCCCCTATATAGAGCACTGTAATCGTTCCCTATCCCCTATATAGAGCACTGTCTGATCGTTCCCTATCCCCTATATAGAGCACTGTCTGATCGTTCCCTATCCCCTATATAGAGCACTGTCTGATCGTTCCCTATCCCCTATATAGAGCACTGTCTGATTGTTCCCTATCCCCTATATAGAGCACTGTCTGATAGTTCCCTATCCCCTATATAGAGCACTGTCTGATTGTTCCCTATCCCCTATATAGAGCACTGTCTGATCGTTCCCTATCCCCAATATAGAGCACTGCCTGATCGTTCCCTATCCCCTATATAGAGCACTGTCTGATCGTTCCCTATCCCCTATATAGAGCACTGTCTGATCGTTCCCTATCCCCTATATAGAGCACTGTCTGATTGTTCCCTATCCCCTATATAGAGCACTGTCTGATTGTTCCCTATCCCCTATATAGAGCACTGTCTAATCGTTCCCTATGCCCTATATTGAGCACTGTCTGATCGTTCCCTATCCCCTATATAGAGCACTGTCTGATCGTTCCCTATCCCCTATATAGAGCACTGTCTGATTGTTCCCTATCCCCTATATAGAGCACTGTCTGATTGTTCCCTATCCCCTATATAGAGCACTGTCTAATCGTTCCCTATGCCCTATATTGAGCACTGTCTGATCGTTCCCTATCCCCTATATAGAGCACTGTCTGATTGTTCCCTATCCCCTATATAGAGCACTGTCTGATCGTTCCCTATCCCCTATATAGAGCACTGTCTGATTGTTCCCTATGCCCTATATAGAGCACTGTCTAATCGTTCCCTATCTCCAAATGAGATTTCACAGTGGGCGGGGCAACCCAAAATAAACAAACCAATCAACAGACAAAATGTCCCGTTGCTTGTTGCACATAAAAGACAAAATCTCAGAGTTTTAACTAGCTTTATTTTGAACACCCTTTCTAGTTTATCTCTCACTCTTTCCTAATCAGTCATTAGGATCTGCTTGTGGTCGGGCCTCGGCGTGAGAGGCGCTACGTGAACAGATCACTCTAATTAAATGAGTGGATGATTTCAACTCGTCTCCATCACTAATCGCTCCATTAGGCAAGCACTCAAGGCTGATTAGTCAACTGATTTCAAAAGGCACTTTCTGAGAGGAGGATGAAGTCAACAAAACAATGTGTGTGTGTGTGTGAGTGTGAGTGTGAGTGTGAGTGTGAGTGTGAGTGTGAGTGTGAGTGTGAGTGTGAGTGTGTGTGTGTGTGTGTGTGTGTGTGTGTGTGTGTGTGTGTGTGTGTGTGTGTGTGTGTGTGTGTCTTTTCCAACTCAAGGCCCCTTTATCCGGACTCTCAACCAATCCATCATCCACCAATACGAATTAAGATTTGATCGGGAACAATATATAATAGCTTTAACAAGATAGATAAAATATAAAACTAGATGATAGATAGATAGATAGATAGATAGATAGATAGATAGATAGATAGATAGATAGATAGATAGATAGATAGATAGATAGATAGATAGATAGATAGATAGATAGATAGATAGATAGATAGATAGATAGATAGATAGATAGATAGATAGATAGATAGATAGATAGATAGATAGATAGATAGATAGATAGATAGTAAAAGAAAAACAATATGATGTTTATGAATAAATATCAGAAAATTATTCAAAAAATACATATAATAGAATATATAAGAATTAATAATATAATATAAATAAATAATTGTTTTTAATTAAATAAAATTGTATGTAATACTTTTAGAATTGGGCAACCCCAATACAATATAAAGTCTATTAATAAAATCAAACATTTTGAATAAATAATAAATAAATAACAAAATATAATATAATAAATAACATATAATAATTATATAAAACACTTTGAAATGAAAATAATATTGGACTGATATAATTTAATATCAGTTTAACTAAAAATAATATAATATAATATAATATAATATAATATAATATAATATAATATAATATAATTAATATAATATAATTAATATAATATAATATAATTAATATAATATAATATAATATAATATAATATAATATAATATAATATAATATAATATAATATAATATAATATAATATAATATAATATAATATAATAGTCTGCATTAAGTTCATTATCATGTTTTAAAGGCTTACCCGTCGGCTGAGAAGTCCTTCTCTTTACAGATCTCCATGAGTTTGGGGGTCAATCTGTAGGCCTTCAAACACAAAGAGCCCTGGGCCGTCTTGTTAGGATCTACAGAGAAAGAAACCAAAGACAAAACATGGATGACTTTTCTGGAGCCGGAAGACTAACCGCAGTGTTAACCGCTCGCTCAACACCGGCTGCTATCTGAGCTTCAGAAACCTTCAGAGAGACCAATAACGGCTGCTCAACACCCGTACGAACGGTGAAACTGAACATATCAACGCTGAACAGATGCAGATGTTAATCTACCAGGGGAGTCCGACCAGAGTCCGCTCTACCCGTTATCTGTCATGCAAAGACAGAGTTTAGAGAACGGCTCCGTTCTGATATTAAACGCATTTAGACCCTGAGGAAAGATGATTGACTGTCTTCAAACACATTAAAACCTAAAGACAACTCCAGGAGATCTCAAGATCTGCTGAGGCACAGCTAACATGAAAGCTTGGATGGATGGATGGATGGATGGATGGATGGATGGATGGATGGATGGATGGATGGATGGATGGATGGATGGATGGATGGATGGATGGATGGATGGATGGATGGAAGGATGGATGGATGGATGGATGGATGGATGGATGGATGGATGGATGGATGGATGGATGGATGGATGGAAGGAAGGAAGGAAGGAAGGAAGGAAGGAAGGAAGGAAGGAAGGAAGGAAGGAAGGAAGGAAGGAAGGAAGGAAGGAAAGAAAGAAAGAAAGAAAGAAAGAAAGAAAGAAAGAAAGAAAGAAAGAAAGAAAGAAAGAACGAAAGAACGAAAGGCAACATTTTCATAAATGGTTCACTAGTGGACTATATATATATATTGATACAACACATTTAGAAATAAATGTAGTAAGAATTTATAATAAATGGATAAAAATAATAGAATAAATAAAAACAATAATAAGAAGAATATAAAGCATTTTTAAATCAATATTTAAAAAGAAAATTCTACATATAATATCAGTCCAACTAAAAAAACTTTAGAAATAAATGTAATAATAAATATATAATAGAATTTAATATAATTAATAAAATATAATAAATATAATATAATGTAATAAATATAACAATTAATATAATAAATATAATATAATGTAATACATATAATAAATATTTTAAATACATTTCTATATTTAATATATTAGCCTGCACCTGTATTAACTTTATCACAATATCGTCTGTAATGAATCACTTGTATTGTAATGAGAAATGTCCCTCCTGACCTCCACCATTGGTGGACACTCTCATTAACGGGTTTCTTTATTTCCACTAACTAAATAAATTAATAAATAAAATTAGGGGACTCTTGAACCACTTCCTCTAATTAACCGGTTTGGTTACTTCTACTAGACCCATTACAAACATAACATCAAGCATATAAGATTTACTAAAAACTATATCTAAGAATTTCTCAAATTCATTACATATCATTTGAAATGAAATAAATAAATGCAAAAATAAACATACAAGCATTTTTCACTAGTGGGCTTTTGGTCCTTGGCCTCTAATTATTGTGTTCGCTTCCTTCAACAAACGTGTTACTGATGCATGCTTGACTGTGTGTGTGTGTGTGTCAGTCTTTCTCTAATTCATGCAAAAAAAAATAAAATAAGAACAAATATTTGTTGTTGGTTTAACTTAAAAAGAGTAAGTAACATGATTGCCTTAAAATGTTGAGTTTATTGAAATAAAAAATTTGAGTTGATACAATGAAGGAAATTAGTTTACTAAATAAAATGTACATATTGCAATACGCATATCGCAGCGGTGCGAAATATCTGAATGATTTAATAGGCTACTTCAACATTGTGAAAAGTGTCTGTTTTAGGTCGGCATATAGCAGAGATTAGACTGGGCACACGACTGTTACTTATGGGACTTGCTTGACGTTAAAACTCCTTGTGACATTTATGTTAAAATTGGATTGTGACAAATTTATGCTAAAACACTGCTGACACTTTCAGAGGTTTTAGCGATGCTTTCCTTTCCCAGAGCGAATGTGAAACACAAAATGGTGTCATTCTCAGTTTTTACATAATTAAAAAATATATAATTTAAATAGATTTTACACACTAATAGCAATATTGTATCACATATTGAATATCACATTATTTAACAAGGTATTGCCTATCGCATTTTTCTTCAATATCGCACAGCCTTAGAATATAGTATAAATACTAGGAGTTGATTTATGAATGACAGAAAGAAACCCCATGCACCACCTGAGAGGCTGAAGAACATGAAACTCCGTCTATCAAGAGCTAGAGGAGCCACGGCGCTCTGAATGCTTTCATTGTTCGTGTGGAGAGCGTTGTGCAGGGTGGGGATTCTGGCAGCTGCTAGGTGTCTGATATATTTTTAGTGAGGAGCGCCTGCCTGCCACCACAAGGAGACTGAACAAACACTCTGATAGGGATCCACATCTGGCCAGAGGGCGAAGTCTGAGGAAAGTTGCAGACGGTGTGGACCACGACCACGAGACCGTGATCAGCAGCAGAGGCGGACAAAGCACATAACTTCATTACTTTAGTAAAAGTAAAAGGACTACTGGTCATATATTACTCTGTTAAAAGTGAAAGTTATATAAACTGATTTTTACTTGAGTAAAAGTACAGAAGTATTTATTTCCAAAAGTACTTAAGTATCAAAAGTAAATTTCCTTTTTTTTGTCAGCGCATTATTTTATTATTGTTGTATAAATGCACATTATGCCATCATGGTTTAAGCTAGTCAGTGATGCTCCATCTGACACACTAGCATACGACTAACTTAAACTCATTTAAATACTTGTAGAAAAGTTACAAAGCTGCTGTCACTTTAAGGCCGAATGCACGGATCGAATACACTGATACACATCTGATATTCTCACACTGTTCACCTTCACTAAAGACAGAATCAACTTTGTTCAGGTGAATACTCAACAAAATGAACATTTTGACATCCGTCGTCTTCCATTTTGCTTTAAACTATAAATCTGTTTAAAAAATGCTGGAAAATCATTGAACTTCACATTAGGCTATAAAAATGATTCCTGAAAGGCTTTCTGCAAAAAACCCAAACACCTTTTAAAGAAGAAAAAAATCATCCACTGACTTTCAGAGCTGCTACAGAAACGACTTTCAACTTCGAGGACCTTGACAGAAATGTAGTGGAGTAAAAAGTACGATATTTGTCTTTCAAATGTAATGAATTTACAGTCATAAGTTTTCAGAAAAAATTATTAAATTAAAGTACAGATACTCAAAAAGTGTACTTAAGTACCGTACTCAAGTAAATGTGCTTAGTTACTATCCACCTCTGGTTAATGCACTGAAACATGAACAAACCACGAACAGTTGGATTTGTATTAAAGGGGCGGTGAAATGCTGTTTCATCCATACTGAGCTTTTTACACTGTTAAAGACTTGGATTCCCATCCTAAACATAGACAAAGTTTCAAAAACTAATGTTGGACGTTTGATGGAGTATTTCTGTGTCAAAAATACTCCTTCCGGCTTCTCACAAGTTTCGGAGAGTTTTTTTCGAGTATGGGTCGGCTTGACGTTAATAGAGCGAGAGGTCCTTGTATGGGCCGTACGGGCTCTTCTCCCGGTAGGGCGCGCGCGTGACTAGAGCGAGAGAGGAAATGCACGGCCATAAACACTGTTCTCAGGTGCAGCAGATCCAGTCGTCCATGAACACTTTTGTAGCGCCGCGCTCCACTTTATTCCTATGCAGGGTATATGCAGGAATCCTGAAGTTAATTTCAAGACCTTTTTAAGACTTTTTAAAGACCTTCTCAAAATATTCTAAGACCTCATCGCACTTCAAGTTCTAATCTGCAACAAACCTTTAATAAACAGTTGTAGTCGAATGTAGACTTAAAATCTCTATCGTATGCCAATTTTGTATTGTTTATATTGCATATCTGTTTCGCAACGTATGGAGGGCAACACATTACCTAACTGCACATTTCGCAAAATACATGACGTCACCCGTAGACGGCGCTTGCCCGGGATGAAAATTAACTTTTTTCAAAGTCTTCCACTCAATGTTTTTACCAGCCACTTTTTTGTTTTTAACTGACAATGTGTAACTGCATGTGAAAATTAATATTACAAGCTCTACAATTCTTAAGCAGTTTATTTAATCTCAAGTCTCAATGAAATACTGACATTTTCACGATGATTTGTGGTCTTTTATGGCTTCCATTTTTTGGGGGTTTTTAGTCCCATGAATGAAACTATTCGTTCTGGCATCTTTGAAGCGTGTTGACAACATACTGAGCAGAACATTATCAGAATGGGATGCACCGAAGTCAAAATTCTTGGCCGAAACCAAAAAAGAAGAAACCAAAGCTGAAAACCGAAAAATAAAATTTAAACTAAAATGTTTAACTCGACCTCACTCATGTGTACATTAAATAATAATGTACATGCCTACTGGCCTGCAGAAAGGTACAGAAATTGAATAAAGTAATCAAATGTAAAATAACTGAATATTTAACTGTTTAAATGAAAGATTAATCCTTATTAAACGTACAAAAGCTATTCAATCAAGAGCATTGTTTAATGTCAAACTAAATATAAGGACATCCCTCAGGCAGCAGTAAAGGCTACTGCGCCTTTAAGACCTGATGCAGGGATATGCTCGTCTTTCTCGACTGTGCATACTTAAGGCATATTCAGACTATGTCTGCTAGGATACTCATCAAGATGTACATGTTGACATACTTCTTGTGTGAGTTTGTCCGTGTAAGCGCAAGACTTGAAAGAGAACTCAATATTTGCGCGCTGTGAGACGAGCACGCGCTGTAGGATGATGCACAGCGTCAGATCTTCTCTCAGCATGCGCGAGTCTCACAGCGCGTCTTCACGCGAGTGATGACGGAGAAAACGACTGGTTATATGCGCACATACGGTAGCACTCGCATGCACTGAACAAAGTTTAAAAAGAGGTGAAACAGCTCGGTAGGTGAAGCGAGTTTACCCGCCACAACACAAAATCAGCCGCATTTGGCTGGTGGCGGTGCTAATGTCCATCCCTGGCGCGCGCGCTCCGAGCCGATCTCCGACTGAGCACCCAGTTGTTTTTTAACACTTATGGGGATGAAAATAAATATATTCATAAATACTTTTTGGAGTCAAATTCTTTTGACAAAGCTTGAACAAAATACTTTCAAAATGTAAGACTTTATAAAGCCGTGATAAGACTTTTTAATACTTTATAAGGGTCTTAATTTTCCCAAAATTGATTTATCACCTTTTAAGACTTTTCAAGACCCCGCGGATACCCTGCTATGGGTGACATCAAGCGACTTCAGCGCTTCAGCACAGCATTCCGGGAAGGCAGCGCTGCATTTGAACCGATTTGGACACAGAAATGACGGGAAGCTTCACAACATCGCTACAGTCGTGTCGCAAAAATGGATCTCCACGGTCACTGCTGTCACTGGACTTCACGAAATCAACAATGTTACCAAAGAAGTGTGTTTTTGACGGAGCGGTCCCAGCGATAAAGGTTCACGGTCATGCTTTGGAAACAGGCGGTGAGTAAAACTGCTTCAAATGTCTGTGCTGTTGACTATCGTCACGTGAGTAAACATCAGTAAACGACACGATCGTGTATAACGTTAGTTAATTTATCAATGGAGCATGCGATCTATGGTGTGTGTTTAAATACATTTGTTTAGCTGACCACTATAGGCGTCAGTTTGATTATTGTAAAACCACCTTAACATAAACCTAGCGTTCTCACAAAGCATGCTTCGTCATTCACATGCTTCGACAATAGTCCATAAACCGAATCATGTCCTCATAAACTGCGAGTAAACCCACACAAATGTTGACAGGCCACTAAATACAGTCCATACCACAGAGACGGACGTCCTGCTGTTGCTGTTTCTCCTGTTCAATTTATTTCAGCCTCCGAATGATTCTGGATCATATCTATTAGCTGAGATAGCCATGAGTTTCTCCACGCTTGAGGACGTCACCGCTTTGTGCACGTTCGTCATTCTTTAGCTCCGCCCACACGATACGCCTCCAGGCGCTCGGTTTTTTCCGGAAAGGCTCGGTACAGCCCATATTTCTTTTATAAATATAATAAAACTAAAGACTTTTCGGAGATATGAAGGATGCAATACTACTCTATAGGTACTCAAGATTGACATGAGATTGACTGAAACTGAGTGTTTCACCCCCCCTTTAACTAACTTTAACAATGAACTTATACAGTAACACGTGTCCTCATAGTAAGTTCATGTTAGTTAATACATCAACTAATGTTAACTAAGGACCATTATTCTAAAATGTTACCAAAAAAAATATATTAAAAGTTTTTTTAAATGTTATGTTTAAATATGCAAATGAGGTATTATCTAATTAAGTATGCACTCATTTGCATACATTTCTAGAACAAAAATCTGAACATTGGACAAAGCCGGGTTCAAAATGTTTGTTTCTGTTGTTGTTGTTGTTGCATATTAACAGTCAAAGCCAAAATCTATAATCTATAAAAAAAAAAAAAAATCTGGAATAAAATCTGAGAAATTTTATATGACCAAACTCCTCTGTAATAACTTTCAGAACCCTAACGCTCAAAATAATCAACTGGTGTCAACTCAAATTAACCATTTCAGTTCATTTAAATTGACTTTTTTGAGTATTTAGAACTTTTGAGTTCACGAAACGGACACATTTAAAGTAATCTGAACTGAAGTACAATCAACTTTAACCAGCAAACCACATTGGCTTAAATTACATTCAACTCAAGACTTAAAAAATAGTGTACTTAAGTACAGTACTCAAGTAAATGTGCTTAGTTACTGTCCACCTCTGATCAGCACAGGGGGCGTGAATGGAGGAGTGGTGTGAAGAAAAGTTTTATGTTCACGTCTCCATCCAATCCGCGCTGTAATCAGAGATCGTTTTCGGTGGCCGAATAAAAGTGCACAACATTTGTTTGTGTGAGACGCAGCTAGACATCTGGGATGGGTGTCGTCTGTGCCAGTGGATGAGGGGCTGTCCGGCTCTGACTCCACTCCTGAAGGTACACATCAGCTCTGAGATAGCAGGCTAAATAAACAGAGGGGAGGAAACCCTGTCTAGACGAGGCTGCTACACACACCAGCCTCCTGTTTACACAAGGGGGGAACGCTGTCCACAGCCAAGAGACGCTGGGGTAGAGATGGAGAGAGAGAAGCAGAGCAGTAGGAAAGAAGTGTGCGCGCGTGTGTGTGTGTGTGTGTGTGTGTGTGTGTGTGTGTGTGTGTGTGTGTGTGTGTGTGTGTGTGTGTGTGTGTGTGTGTGTGTGTGTGATGGGTAGCTTTGCTTGAGTGCTGAAACATGCTATGTGTGTGTGTGCTTGTTTTTGTGAAATATCAGGACACAAATGTGTATAATGCCATGGGTATGACACAGGTATTACAGGAGAGGGTGAAATATGAGGACATTACCCATGTCCCCACTTTTCAAAATGCTTAAAAATCAGACAGTAGTAGACAGTAGACAGTAGTTTTTTTTAGAAAGTAAAAATTCAAAATGTTTCCTGTGATGGGTAGGTTTAGGGGCAGTGTGTGTGCGTGAGTGTGTGCGTGCGTGCGTGTGTGTGTGTGTGTTGGGTAGGTTTAGGGGTAGAGGCAGTGTAGGGAGATAGAAAATACGGTTTGTATGGGATAAAAACTATTACGCCTAAGGAATGTCCTCCCATTTCACAAAAACAAACTGCGTGTATGTGGATGGATGGATGGATGGATGGATGGATGGATGGATGGATGGATGGATGGATGGATGGATGGATGGATGGATGGATGGAACAATTGATGAGGGATAGAATGATAGATGGATGGATGGAAGATAGAACAATGGATGGATAAAATAATAGATGAAGTATGGAACGTTAGAAGATGGATGGATGGATGGATGGATGGATGGATGGATGGATGGATGGATGGATGGATGGATGGATGGATGGATGGATGGATGGATGGATGGATGGATGGATGGATGGATGGAGATATATAGCCCAAATTGACTGTAAATGGTAAGAACATTTCCAGAAAATGTTTGTTTTTTTCTGATATATGTTTAGTCTATTTATGAATTAATTTGATCAAAAATACAGTAAAACAGCTTCAGTGTCATATGATCCTTCAGAAACATTTCTGATGATGATCAGTGTTGAAAACAGTCATGCTGACTGACGGAGGACAGTTAAGAAGAAAGAGAGATAAGAGGAAGGACAGAAAGCCTCACCGTAAACGAGCACGACGGACTCCTCGATGGCGTGCTGGTAGCTGAACTGAGAGTCCAGAAGGGCCCGGCTGACAAAAGAACCGTAGAAGGTGGACTGGTACCAACCCACGTGAAGATGATCGATGTTCACATGACGCAAACTTCTCATCATCTCCATCTGATACTGAACTAAAGGGAAAAGAACGAAGGCATCAGGTGACTGACAGAAGGCATGACGCTGTGATTTATCAATTGACGTTTTGCTTGATTATGATTGTCCATGTTATTATGTGGAGCTCTTCACCTGAAGAACAGGCCACAGTCACAGCACACAACAGCAACACACAAACCCTGAGAGAGGGAAATATCACACACACCAAATCATGTCCTGGTCTGGAGTCGGAGGACCCATATTTATGGGCTTTTAGATGTAAATATCAATATTTCTTCATTGAAGATGTTTTGTCCAACATGCAATTGCTGTGAACAAAAAATCACTATCCAGAAACAAAGAGTAGAACATTTAAATAAATTATGCAAACTTAATTATACATAAACCACTTAAAGAATTGTGCAAAGATAATGATTGTGGTTATAAAAGTGAGGGTGGAAAATCACATTCTTAAAAGATCATTTTAAAGTAAAAATCTAATTGTACCTAAAACAAGAAGATAATAACAACAAATATATATATATAATTCGTTACATTTATATAGAGCTTTTCTAGACAATCAAAGCGCTTTAGGGGGGAATCTCCTCAACCACCACCAATGAGCAGCTGATGATGCGACGGCAGCCATATTGTCCCAGAATGTGCGCACACACACACACACACACACCAGCTTATGGAGAAGAGGATTAAGAGTGATGAAGCCAATAAGTGTATATGCGGATTATTAGGAGGCCATGATGGACAGCGGCCAATGGGCAAATTTGGCCAGGATGCCGGGATTACACCCCTACTCTTTATTAAAGGGGCGGTGAAATGCTTTTTCATGCATACTGAGCTTTTTACACTGTTAAAGACTTGGATTCTCATCCTAAAAATACTCCTTCCGGTTTCTCACAAGTTTCGGAGAGTTTTTTCCGAGTATGGGTCGGCTTGACGTCGATAGAGCGGAAGGTCCTTGTATGGGCCGTACGGGCTCTTCTCCCGGTAGGGTGCGCGCGCGCGTGACTAGAGCGAGAGAGGAAATGTAATGTTTCTCAGGTGCAGATCGAGTCCTCCGTGCCCGCGCTCCACTTTATTCCTATGGGTGACGTCGAGCGACTTCAACGCTTCAGCACAGCATTCCGGGAAGGCAGCGCTGCATTTGAACCGATTTGAATGCAGAAATGACGGGAAGCTTCACAACATCGCTTCAGTCGCGTCGCAAAGTGGATCTCCACGGTCACTGCTGTCAGGACTTCACCAAATCATACCAAAGAAGTGTGTTTTTGACGGAGCGGTCCCAGCGATAAAGGGTCGGTCCTGCTTTGGAAGCAGCCGGTGAGTAAAACTGCTTCAAATGTCTGTGCTGTCGGCTATCGTCGCGTGAGTAAAGATCAGTAAACGACACGATCGCGTGCTTCTTCATTCAAATGCGCTAAAGGTTAATGTTACTCTATTGCTGTTCTCTGTATAACGTTACACTAGTCTGACGTGCAAAACCGTTTTGCTGGCTACTGCTAAGGTTTAGTCGCATACAATAGTCCATAAACCGAATCATGTCCACATAAACTGCGAGTAAAGACACACAAATGTTGACAGGCCACTAAATACAGTCCATACCACAGAGACGGACGTCCTGCTGTTGCTTTCTCCTGTTCAATTTATTTCAGCCTCAGGATCTGATTCTGGATCATTATCTGTATTAGCTGAATCTGATCAATAGCCATGAGTTTCTCCACGCTTGAGGACGTCACCACTTTGCGCGCTTGTCATTCTTTAGCTCCGCCCACACGATACGCCTCCAGGCGCTCGGTTTTTTCCAGAAAGACTCGGTACAGCCCATATTTCTTTTATAAATATAATAAAACTTAAGACTTTTTGGAGATATGAAGGATGCAATACTACTCTATAGGTACTCAAGATTGACGTGAGATTGACTGAAACTGAGTGTTTCACCCCCCCTTTAAAGGACATCCTGGGATTTTTAATGACCACAGACAGTCGGGACCTCCGTTTAACGTCTCATCCGTAGGACGGATGACTATAAACTACTATACTAACTAATGAGGGGAAAAAAAACATGTTTAATTACAATATTAATTATGTAATAAAGACAAATTTATCTGAGAAACAAAATCAAAAGGTATACACTACAAATATTATCTAAACCTATTTATTATCTAAAAATGATCCAATTATATGTATATATATATATATATATATATATATATATATATATATATATATATATATATATATAAAACAATTAAATAATAAACACTAATAAATATTAAATTACTATGACATTAAACATGCTTAAAACAAGATAATTATATTTGTATACTGTATATATATATATATATATATATATATATATATATATATATATATATATATATTGTGACGGGGTGAAGAAGTACACGACACAGGAGGGCAGGTGAATTTCCCCGAAGGGTGGATTTATTGAACAAAGTGAAAGTGAAAGTGCGTTGAGTGCGGTGCTCCGTGCTCGGTGTGGTCTCTTCTTGCGTCCTCGGTGCTCGCGGTGATCTGGATCCGTGCTCAGAGTGAGTGCTGGCCGTCACACGCTGCTCTCTGGAGGGAGAATGGAGACAACAGTTAGCCGAGTCTTCTGGAGACATCTCTCACCTCTTTGGGCGGCGGGCAGGCTTATAAAGCCGCCCGCTGATGAGTTGCAGCTGTGACGGCTCAGCCTGTGATGAGCGGGTGCAGGTGTTCCCGCCTTGTTTCCAGGGCGACACTGATGAGCGCTCGGGACACTTGTCACACTCCCCCCCCCTAAGCGACGTCCTGGTCCTGCGGAGAAGCGGGGAAACTGGGGGGGGTTGGGGAGTGGAGCCTGACAGACCTGCGAAAGCTGACCACATCCGGGAAAGACCATCGGCATTGGTGTTGGCCGTCCCGGCACGATGTTGGACGGTGAAGTTGAAGTCCTGGAGCGCCAGGAACCACCGCGTCACCCTGGCATTCGTCTCCTTGGCCCGGGCCATCCATTGTAGTGGTGCGTGGTCAGTGGTCAGGGTGAAGTGGCGGCCCAGGAGGTAATACCGGAGCTCCAGGACTGCCCACTTGACGGCCAACGCCTCCCGTTCCACGGTTGCGTAGCGCTGTTCTGCTGGGGTCAGCTTTCGGCTAATGTAGATCACCGGGTGTTCCTCGCCGTCGGTGACCTGGGAGAGGACGGCTCCCAACCCGGTGTCGGAGGCGTCCGTTTGTAGCAGGAAGGGGCTATTGAAGTCGGGCGCTCGTAGGACCGGTGCCGAGGTGAGGGCCGACTTGATGCGGTGGAACGCCGCCTCCGCCTCGGTGCTCCACTGGGTCTTCTCTGGCAGCCCCTTCCTGGTCAGGTCTGTCAGGGGAGAGGCTAAGGAGGAGAAGTCAGGGATAAAGCACCGATAGTAACCCGCCAACCCCAAAAAGGCTCGTACCTGAGTCTTCGTGGCGGGACGGGGAGCGGAGAGAATCGCCGAGACCTTCTTCTCCTGGGGTCGGATCAGGCCCCGTCCCACCTGGTAGCCGAGGTACTTGGCCTCCGCGAGTCCTAGGTGGCATTTCCGGGGGTTGGCGGTCAGCCCAGCCCGACGCAACTCCGACAGCACCTTCCGCAGCCGGTCCAGGTGGTCCTCCCAGGTCTCGGAGTGTACCACCACGTCATCCAAGTAGGCCGCCGCGTAGGCTTGGTGGGGTCGGAGCAGGATGTCCATGAGCCGCTGGAAGGTGGCGGGTGCTCCGTGCAGGCCGAAAGGGAGGACGCGGTATTGCCAGTGGCCGCTCGGAGTGGAGAAGGCTGTCTTTGGCTTGGCCTGAGCGGAGAGGGGTACCTGCCAATACCCTTTCGTGAGGTCGAGGGTGGAGATGTACCGCGCCCTCCCCAGGCGGTCCAGCAGCTCATCTACGCGGGGCATGGGATAGCCGTCAAACTCCGAGACCTCGTTGAGCCGGCGGAAGTCGTTGCAGAAGCGGAAGGTGCCATCGGGCTTTGGGACCATCACAATCGGGCTGGACCACGGGCTGCGTGATGGTTCGATGACCCCTAACCTCAACATCTCCTGTACCTCTGCCTCAATGGCGTGTCGCCGAGCCTCCGGAACACGGTAGGGCCGCTGCCGAACGACGACTCCTGGGGCCGTCCGGACGTCGTGCTCCAAGACGTGAGTCCGCCCGGGGCGAGGGGAGAACACCGCAGAAAACTGACTGACCAGGTGTTGCAGCTCCGACTTTTGGGCCGCCGACAGTTGGGGGTCCATGTCTACTATCACGGGTGGGGAGTCCGTGAACGCGGAGAGCTGGGGCCCGGTCCCGATCCAGCGCTTCAGGAGGTTGATGTGGTACAGCTGGTCGGCTCTCCTCTTCCCAGGCTGCCGGACCCGGTAGGTGACGGGCCCGACCTTCTCGGCGACCGTGAAGGGACCCTGCCAGGTGGCCAAGAATTTACAGGCGGCGGTCGGGACCAGGACCAAGACATGGTCCCCGCGCTGGAACTCTCTGGGTTGGGCGGCCCGGTCGTAGTGCCTCCGTTGGGCCTGCTGGGCTTTGGCCAGGTGCTCCCGGACAATGGGCATCACGCGGTCGATCCTGTCGCGCATCTGCCGCACGTGTTCGATCGTGGAACGGTGTACCCCCGGTTGTTGCTCCCAGGCCTCCTTGGCCACGTCGAGCAGTCCGCGGGGTTGCCGGCCGAAGAGGAGCTCAAACGGGGTGAAGCCGGTGGACGCTTGGGGGACTTCCCGGATGCCAAAGAGGACGTAGGGCAGCATCTTGTCCCAGTCCCGCGGGTCTTCGGCGGCCACCCGCCGCAGCATCTGCTTGAGCGTCTGGTTGAACCGCTCGACGAGGCCGTCGGTCTGGGGGTGGTACACCGTTGTGCGGAGCTGTTGGACCTTCAGGAGCCTGCAGAGATCTGCCATCATCCGGGACATGAACGTGGTGCCCTGGTCAGTCAGAATCTGGGCGGGGATGCCCACCCGGCTACACAGAAGGAAGAGCTCCTGGGCGATGGCCTTGGTGGTGGCTTTCCGGAGGGGAATGGCCTCTGGGTAGCGGGTGGCATAGTCCACGATGACGAGGATGTGTTCGAACCCCCGGGCGGACTTCGGCAGCGGTCCCACCAGATCCATTCCGATTCGCTCGAAGGGCACCTCTATGATGGGCAGCGGAATCAGCGGGCTGGGGGGAGGAACTCGTGGCGATGTCCGCTGGCAGGTGGGGCAGGCTTGGCAGAAGCGCTTCACCTCGGCCTCCAGGCCGGGCCAGTGGAAGCGATCTCGGATCCGTTGGATGGTGTTCTGAGCCCCGAGGTGGCCTGCCATGGGGTGTGCGTGGGCGATCTCCATCACTGCCTCGGTCTTGCTGCGGGGCACGACGAGCAGGTTTTTTTCCTCCCCCCTTCGCTGAGCGACACAGTAGAGCAGGCCTTGTTCAATTCTGAAGTGGGGCGTAGGGTGCGGCGCGGGCTGTAGGTCCTTCCCCTCCGCGACCCGTACCTGAGCCCAGCAGTGCTTCAGACGGTCGTCCTCGTGCTGCTCGCGGGCGAACGCCCCGGCCCCCGAGACCTGCTGGAAGAGATCATAGAATAGGTTAGCAGCTTGGGGGGGTGGACTCACCGTCTCGGGGGCTGTCCGAAGCCAGCAGCACAGGACGCCGTCTGGGTCTCCGCGCGGTCCGGCGCTTTGGGCGGCTCCCGGGCTGGCTGACAGGCTGAGTGGCGGCGGTGAGGAGACGGTCGAACCCCGGCCAGTCCCTTCCGAGCAACACGGGGACCGGCAGATCCTTGACGATCCCGACTTCGATGGCCCAGGTGCAGCTGTGACGGCTCAGCCTGTGATGAGCGGGTGCAGGTGTTCCCGCCTTGTTTCCAGGGCGACGCTGATGAGCGCTCGGGACACTTGTCACAATATATATATATATATATATATATATATATATATATATATATATATAATGATTAAATTACTATAATAACTAATGATCATGAAATTATTAATATTAATTAATATTACTTACCAATATTAATATTGTCATTAAACATGCTTTAAGGCAAATTTATCTGAGACATTAGGCCATTAAGAATTTTAGAAATTAATTTCAGAAAATAAATGAAGTGAATTGAAGCGTCACTGACAGCCCGGGGTCAATGTTTGCTTTTGCCGTGTGAAGAAAAGCTGTGTCAATATCCTGTTAAACTTGAACTATTCCTTTAAAATCCATATTCACAATTTAGTGCAGCAATGTTTGGATATCTTAATATTCAGATGGATTTTAGTAGGGGTGGGCGATATCTCGATATTTAAAATATATCGAGATATTTTTTCAGCTCGATATGGATTTGGACATATCGTATATATCGATATATTGTTTATATTAAATTCTGATTCCGCCACTTTGCTTGTTTGCCTTCTCTGTGTTGTGCTCGCGGAGCCTCGCGCGCCTCCCGCCTCTTGCTTTGTTCCCCCTCCCCTCGCGTGTTGTCTCATTGAACACGGCTGCTTCCACAACCAGGTGAGGATTAGTTATCATGTTGACAAGCGCGCACGTTGTTCAGGACTCAGTTTAGAGACCATGTTTTCCTTCTAACACAACTGCTTGCTAAAATTCATAAAGAAATATTAATGTTCATCATAGTTCAAATCGCACGTTTCACCCACAGTCAGGTGATTGACACTACTGGTGCGAGAAGCGGTCGCAATCATGCCAGTTTATGATCTGTGTCTAACTGATCGCATAGTTTTCGGTTAAAATGTCAAAATGATCGCATATCATTTGAAAACATTTAAAAAGTATTGCAATATCATTACTATGATTATTTTGTCAGCTTTATCACGGGATTATGATGAATAGGTCTATTCACGTTTTAACCAAGAGTGAAAAACGCGACATCCCGGGTGTCCTGAGACACGCGGTGCTCTTCTGTGAGTTGTAGGCCTACTGTATCATATTATCATATAGCCTACCTTCTGACATTCATATTTCGTTCTGTAACTGGAAAAGAAGTGAAATTCAGCTCATGTGTAGCCTGCATGATCTGCATGATGAGTTTGAATTTTGTCAAACTCATGACAAACATCACTGTTTGAATTTTGATACAAATTTAACAGGAAGTGGTGTTATGACAAACAGTTTATTTATATCACAGTCATGCCCCCATCTTTCGGCAAAATGCTTACTGTTTACTTTAACTGTAAAAAAAGGGAGTCTTTGATTCATCTTTTGAAAGCATGAAATAAATGAAAAGAAGGCAATATTATTTATTTTCTTTTACAGTTAAATTATTATTATTTATGTAATCAGGGAGTTTTTTATTTTAAATGTCGCAAAAGCACTTGACTACCTCTTTGCACTTCAATTTAAAAAAAAAAAAAGGTTTTTGTGGTATTTGGCATATTTGTTTTTGCTGTAGTTTTTAGGGGGTTATTTTTCCTGTAAAGATATCGAGATATATATCGTATATCGAGATATAGCAAAATATATCGAGATATATTTTTTGCTCCATATCGCCCAGCCCTAGATTTTAGGATAAAGTTAGGATAACTAAGGACAACCAAAGGTAATTGTATTAAAATCCACCAATGATTAAATATCAGTCATGTTCAGTGTGTAAGACGTCTGTGCTTCAAAAACAAGTACAAACTGTTCTAGCAAATGCATATTGAGCTCATGCAACCTTGATTAGGAATGTTTAAATGAACATACAAACCATGGACATACAAGAACCATGTTAGCGGTTCAAACTTGCTGTAGCATAACCATATTAATCTTTACACTTTTGTCTGGATGAAACAGTACAAAGTTATGCTCCACATAACTTGTATGCAGTCGAACGATCACATACTAGGACCTTGAAGATGCACAGCAGATCAATGTTACTAACAAGAAGTTATTGACAAGCGGGGACACTGGCTGAGCACAAGAGTCTTGACACACTCTTGCAAAAGGCATGTTGTACAGATCTAAGACATGATAAAAATGTTGGTAAATACATAAACGTGCATTAGAGTAGTGCGCACTTATCAACCCTGGAAACTTTGACCCAAACACAACTAGATTATGGCAAGCCGTTTTGATTTTTAATCATTTCCATTATAATAATTCTTTATATCAATAATTCAGTTTTCACTAGTTAAAATGCTAATTCTAAATATAAGGAATTACTATAATTATCTGTAATTGTCCAGGTGGCCGTTGAAAGTTGATATGGCATCCCTGAACACATTCAGCTGCTGGAGAGGACAGCGGTGGCATTTCTGATGCGGCAGACAAACTGCTCTGTGATGACTGCGATGGAAAGTCAGGTTTAGATCAGGGGTTTTCAAACCGGGGTCCGCGAACCCCCAGGGGTCCTCCAGAAGGTTCTAAGGGGTCCCCAGAAAATTTCAGAGAATAAAAAGACAAAGCAATAATGGATAAAGTCTACACTAACTGATTTTCTAAATGTTTCTCTCATTTCTTGTTGTATACATACTTTCCAGAATTGAATACATTTGCTTTGCACCGTTCTAGTGAGTTCTTCTCATTATAGCCCCCGTATCTCGCTCACTTTTTTTTTATTGAAAATGTTCTTCAGGTTTATATATCCAATATTAAGTATAGCCAATTTAAGTTGGGAAACAAAATGTTGTATTTATAAATGTCACACTTAATATTTATCTTACAGTTCAAAGGTTTTTTCTTAGATAAAAATAGATGGATTTTAGGAAGGGGTCCCTCATAAAGGTTCATCATATTTAAGGGGCCTTGTCATAAAGTTTGAAAACCCCTGGATATAAAAAAACGTCTCATGTAAACAGTCCTCTTAAAGGTGCACTATGCAACTTTCCGTCCACTGGAGGGCGCCTATTCTAAACAAATGCGTAGTTTGATGATGCCAGGTGTGAGCGCAGCATCTTGGGACATGGGGTCTTCTCATCACAGCCGGTGGAAAATAGGACTCGGGCAGAAATCATGTTCATGGATGCGGTTATTAAAGGGGGGGTGAAACACTCAGTTTCAGTCAGTGTCATGTCAATCTTGAGTACCTATAGAGTAGCATTGCATCCTGCATATCTCCGAAAAGTCTTTATTTTTTTAATATTTATATAAGAAAGATGCGCTGTTCCGAGTCTTTCCGAAAAAAGCCGAGCGGGTGGGGGCGTATCGTGTGAGCGGATGACGTGTGCGCGCCGCTGTTATTGTGTTGAGTGCGTCGTAAAGCTGTGTCATCCCTAACAGCGGGAAAAAACTTTATTTAAAATAAAAAAATGGCTTTTAATCAGATACAGCCATACATCTATGATCCGGAATCAGACCCAGAGGCTGCAGTTGAACAGGAGCAGCAGCAAAAACGACTAGAGGAGGAAGTCTGTATGTGGTACAAGTTATACACTAACTATATAATATGCTTAGCGGCTTGTGTTATTTACATATTTATACTTGAATTATATCGTCGTATTTTTTTTCTTTGAAGGTGTACATGTGGGAAGTGCAGTTGTGCACGTGTGTGTGTGTGTGTGTATGTGTGTGTTTACGCGTGGTTTGTGTAGACAATTGTAGTAAGCGGACTGGTTTTGCACGGCAGGCTAGTGTTTACATAGAAAGACACGGAATAGTAGCGCATTTGAATGAAGAAGCGCGCTTATTTAGTATATCATATTTCCCCACTCTTTATTAATTGTTGTTTGGAGTGCTTTTACAATACACAAACATAAAGTTACACATATAGTGGCCAGCTAAACAAATGTACACGCACTACACATCGCATGCTCCATTGATCAATTAACTATACGTGATCATGTTTGGGCTACTTGATGAGCATTGGCAAAAACACAGACATTTGAATCAGTCTTACTCACAGCCTGCGGTTCTAACGTTAGGACCTTTATCGTTGGGACTGCTCCATCATTCAGCATTAGGCGATCGGAAAATCCGGCGTCGAGCTGGGCCTTGTTTATGAAAAAGTCGGCACCGAAATGCAGCGAACAGACATAAACCTTTGCGCAACTCAGTTGCTGATCCGGAAAAGCAAATTCCACCCACTGTTGCCTTAACGCGGGTTTTTTGGCAATCTGTACAGGACTGTCTTGGTCTGGCAACCAAAAACGCACTTTTTTGGTGACATTGTTAATTTCTTGAAGTCACATCACCTGTGCAGCGCAGCCTACGAGCCAGCGCTTTGATGGGCGTAGCCTGTTGCTTTCGCTCTCTCCCTCTCTCTCTCTCTCTCTCTCTCTCTCTCTCACGCTCTTCCGGTAGAATTGCCCGTACGGCCCATACAAGGAAATTCCGACCTATTAACGTCAATGGGGACGCATGATCGAAAAAAACTTGCCGAAACTTATGACTAACCGGAAGTAGTATTTTTGACAAAGAAATACTCCCATCAAACGTCCACCTTAACTTTTGAAACTTTGTCTATGTTTAGTATGGGATTCCATGTCTTTAACAGTGTAAAAAGATCAGTATGCATGAAACAGCATTTCACCCCCCCTTTAACGTTACTGTAGTGAAGCAGAGCAGGAGCGAGTGTTGTGGAGCTGAGCACAGCTGCTGGAGCGATTGTTATACACACATGGCTCGCGAGTAGGGCTGGGATGAACGATTATTTTTTTTACGATTAATCTAGCGATTGTTTTTCCGTTGCTTCGATTAATCTAACGATTCATTTTTCCTGTCCGATTCGGTTACGATTCGATTCGATTATTGATTATCTCCCCATTAATTGCCTAATAGCAATTTATACATGTTGGTTTAATTATCTGAATGAAAAAAATAATTCCTTAACATTGCAATATATGTTTATTGCTCTTAAAATTCCAAAGTAAGACTATACAAGAGCAATGCATTCAATAAAACCATGAAAACATAAAGTACACACAAACACACACACCAAATATAAGTATAAACCAACAACAAAGAAACACAATATACATGTTTTCTATGTATGCAACTCAGCCTACAGGCTATGCCCATCGATTAAATATCAACAAGTTGGTTAATGAAATCCGGGGACACACTGCAAGCGTGAGCGTCTCGGCTGCGTGGCGTGTCCGTTTTTGTTTCGGCTCACATGTTAACAGGTTGAAGTTTGCACACTGCCTGTGACGCAGAGAAAACGGCACGCTGACCCGCAACAGAAACGCCACGCAGCCCCGTGGCTGACCCGCAACAGAAACGCCACGCAGCCCCATGGCTGACCCGCAACAGAAACGCCACGCGCATCCGCGGCATGACAGTGAAAACAGTTACATGTAGAGTGCATTACGGGCGCCAATATTCCGTTTAAAACCGGAATAGTCCTGGGATGAAACTGCTCACTTAGAAAATGGGTACCCTCGGTCACAGATTAGACATTGAACATTTTAAATTTTAAACAGCTTATTATGCAGGTAGCCAATGTGCCCGATGCTTTCACTTGATGCAAACGTTTGTTTTGTGATTAAAATACATAAAATATTACCAAAACATCTGTCTTCCTGTGTGCAGAAATTTGTTTATGTAGTCTCGACAACAAAACGAGTGCGCGCACGGAGCAAGCGCTCTTAAACCATGCGCGCATGCCTGTGATGCTCCGTGCGCGCCGCGCGCCAACCCGCAAGCCTTGCACTTCTGAAAGTCTGAGGAGCCACTCGTGTTGCTACCATAGATATAAATAATAAATAATATACTTAATTACATAATATACTTTATTATAATAATAATAATAGATTTTATTTATAATGCACTTTTCATTCCGAAGAATCTCAAAGTGCAACAAAGGGGGGGGGGGGAATAACAACAAAAAAATGAATAACAAGTAAAAATATAGAATACTACAAACAATCAACCAACACAGAAAACAGAACAGAAACAGAGCTGATGGTGAACAGAAACAGAGCTGATGGTGAACAGAAACAGAGCTGATGGTGAACAGAAAACAGCTGATGGTGGAAGTCTCTGTTAGCTCCGCAGCACACTGTGGTCCACTCCATGTTTCAGATTTCTCCCAGCGGCAGTGTCCCGATGACATCGCTGAGGCACGACAGCTGAAGACCAGATGATGGGTCTTCTTCATGATGATTCAAACGATGGGGATCGCTGCAGCACCATGCAGGAGGCAGAACACTCCTCCGGGCACCTCTGTGGACACACCGGGGCCGGCGCAGATGTCGCTCCACAGTCGCAATGCAGGACGGAACAGCGGCGCAGCCGAGAAGCAGAACATCCCAACATCATGCCGGACACCGACGACGAGAGCCCGGATGACGCCAGCCCGGCGCAAACCCCAGCCACCATGCAGCTCAAGCCCAAGGGAGACCACCAGTGAGCACCCGCGGCGAGAAACATAAAATGTCCTCCAAACCAGAAACCAACCGCAGCAATTCAAATGTAAACATTAGAGAAGCGGTTGAAAACGGCGAAACGACGAACAACGACTTCTCAGTGGCTGCCAGCAATCAGCAACAGTCCCAATTGTAGCTCTGACTGTTAGACTAGTCACAAACATAAGGAAATAAAATAAAATGTAAATCTAATAGTACATTAACATGATTTGTTGTGGGTGGAGAAGCGGCGAACAGACGACGCCAGCGTCCTCTCCCCCACGTTGCCTAGCAACTATCCAATATAACTATAATATATATTATTATGTATATCTATGGTTGCTACTACTCTCCAGCACCGCCATCTTTATTTTGCGTCTGACGAATCGGCGCGCATATTTTGCGTCGACGTATTTTTTGTCATCCGGGACTTTAATTATGACGGGACGGAACACAGTCGCCAGGGGCGCGCACTTCCGCTTTTTCCGGTCAGGTAAAGCAGGTCTTTTTGTCATGTTATAATGTTACTCTGTGCGTTCGCTCGGCGCTGCTGTGACATGTTCACACTGCAAAGAGAAAAGCGCTTCTGCAGAATAAAACCGAGGGTAGCGCACATATGACGCGACTGACAGGCGACTCCCTCAAACGCTATGCTGACACGTCCCGGTCCTCAGTTAAAATAGCAATTTTCTCACAATTTACAAATAGTTGGAAACATTTGGGATATTGTAAGTACTCAACTGAACAAAATATATAACAGCGGCCTAGTGGTTTTTGGATATTTCACTGCAAAAATACTACATAGTGCACCTTTAATCTTTCAATCAGAATTATTTTAATCAGAATGACAAAAAAGTGTGCATGTAAACGTGGCTATAACAATTTCCACTCTTGTGTGCCAAGCAGAATGTCCTGAAAACACCCCCTCTGACAATTCAAAGGCCATTGGGTTTTATCCCAAATGCAAAAGGGAGATAGCAGGATTATTAACAGAGGAAGCACATCGAGGACGAGCACAACAAGGGTCTTCATTTTATTAAAAGAGCCCGAGAGTCTCGTAAGGTGCATTAAATAAGCAGCGGTCCAGTCTCAAGAGAAAACATCTGCGATATGAAGACTAGCCGTAGGATGGAAGGCAACAGTAACTCAACTAACAACAAAAAAAAATTAACTAATCAAATGATCCTTTGGGGGGAGCACAACTCTGAGAGGAAATGTGTGTTAGAGGACGAAAACAAATGACTGGATACTTCAAACGCAGAAATATGTGTGCATTCCAGCACACGGCCAAACCAGATCCTGCAAGGACAAATGAGTTGCATGAGAATTAAAAAAAGATGAAAAAAAGGAGACAAAACGCACAAACCCAAACCCCCTAAAACACTTGAAACAACAACACAAAAAACAAGATAATGAGAGTCTAGCTGATGGCATCCTGTAATTAAAGGGATTTTCATATGGAAAAAAAACACCACTCTAAAAAAATATATATAAAGCAAGGCCAAACCCGACGTTTTTTGCACGATCCGAGACCTCCTTAACTTCTTGACTTCTTCTGTGGACACTTCAAATGTTGTGGTCTACGAGCAGAAAAACAAGGCCTAAAATGGCAATGTTGGCACCTCCGTTTCAAAGCGCTAATGCTAAAAGACGTCATCCTCCGCAGCCGAAGGTCAAAGCAGTGTATTTTGGGTTGTGTGAATGGAATAGCTAATGCTCGTACTTGAATCGTGTGGCTTGTTGCAGAGAAATTCGCTTTTTTCCAAGCAACCGAACTTACAATTTTCACAAACTCTAAAATAGAAAACAAGAACGAGAATATGATTGTCTCAACTTTAGTGTGGGCCAATAATCGGCCAACACTCAAAACATATTAGCAATACGTTTTTATTATACCTTATTATATTAATATTTTGTATCCAAATGTACTTTTCAATCCGTCCTTCTTTCACAGGAACACTCACGTTTTACCTTTCATCTACAACTGTGGCCATTTTAAGTAGCCGTAACACAACCTCACACTAAATTTAACCCCCAATACATGACTAATGACTCAACTAAAGCCATAAAGACTTGAGCAGACCCAGCATGAGTCAGATGACAGCTCACCATGTGACTCTTTCTGAGTTCTCAAAGGCGTCTAATATTAAAACCAGGCCTGCGTTGTGCCAATCGGCTCATTTTGTCCCTTTACCGGAGACTCTGAGCTCACACAGGGCCTGTCCCAAACGCTACCGCAGTCTGTGTTTGACGCACGGCCTGCTGGGTAATCGTCTACACCAGTGCAAAAGGGCACATTGGGCCATTTGTGAACACCCTAAAATGTCAAACGGGACAGCAAATGGCCGCAAATACACATCAAGAGCAGCATTTGGGACCAGAGGGACTCTGGGATTGAGTATAGTCAGACTGAGTATATCTGAGTATAGTCTGAATATAGTCTGAGTTCTCATTAAAAGGTTCTCTAAACGAGCTATTAACCTAATCATCTGAATTAACTAATTAACTCTAAACACCTGCAAAAGATTCCTGAGGCTTTTAAAAACTCCCAGCCTGGTTCATTACTCAAAACCGCAATCATGGGTAAGACTGCCGACCTGACTGCTGTCCAGAAGGCCATCATTGACACCCTCAAGCGAGAGGGTAAGACACAGAAAGACATTTCTGAACGAATAGGCTGTTCCCAGAGTGCTGTATCAAGGCACCTCAGTGGGAAGTCTGTGGGAAGGAAAAAGTGTGGCAAAAAACGCTGCAGAACGAGAAGAGGTGACCGGACCCTCAGGAAGATTGTGGAGAAGGACCGACTCCAGAGCTTTGGGAACCAGCGGAAGCAGTGGACTGAGTCTGGAGTAGAAACATCCAGAGCCGCCGTGCACAGGCGTGAGCAGTAAATGGGCTACAGGTGCCGCATTCCCCAGGTCAAGACACTTTGGGCTACAGAGAAGCAGCACTGGACTGTTGCTCAGCGGTCCAAAGTACTTTTTTCGGATTAAAGCAAATTTTGCATGTCATTCGGAAATCAAGGTGCCAGAGTCTGGAGGAAGACTGGGGAGAAGGAAACGCCCAAATGCCTGAAGTCAAAATGCCTGAAGTCCAGTGTCAAGTCCCCACAGTCAGTGATGGTCTGGGGTGCCATGTCAGCTGCTGGTGTTGGTCCACTGTGTTTTATCAAGGGCAGGGTCAATGCAGCTCGCTATCAGGAGATTTTGGAGCACTTGATGCTTCCATCTGCTGAAAAGCTTTATGGAGATGAAGAATTGTTTTTTTCAGCACGACCTGGCACCTGCTCACAGTGCCAAAACCACAGGTAAATGCTTTACTGACCATGGTATTACTGTGCTCAACTCTCCTGACCTGAACCCCATAGAGAATCTGTGGGATATTGTGAAGATAAAGTTGAGAGACGCAAGACCCAACACTCTGGATGAGCTTAAGGCCGCTATCGAAGCATCCTGGGCCTCCAGAACACCTCAGCAGTGCCACAGGCTGATCGCCTCCATGCCACGCCGCACTGAAGCAATCATTTCTGCAAAAGGATTCCCCACCAAGTATTCAATGCATAACTGAACATCATTATTTAAGGTTGACTTTTTTTGTATTAAAAACACTTTTCTTTTATTGGTCAGATGAAATATGCTAATTTTTTGAGATAGGAATTTTGGGTTTTCATGAGCTGTATGCCAAAATCATCAGTATTAAAACAATAAAAGACCTGAAATATTTTAGTTGAGCCCCTTTCACACTGCGATTCCGGCAAATGCACGGATAATGCGACCCGGCATTTGTTCCCGGGCCGCTAGATTTGGTCCATTCACACTGCCAGCGAAGTACCGTAATATGTGCGCTTTCACACACAACCCGTAACGGTCCCGGGTCGAGTTGACAAGTGACATCCTGATGTGACGTATAATGGCGAGCGATCTCAGCTTCAGCGCGGATAGTAAGGAGCTCCGTGGTCTCGACTTGTGTCCAGTTTGCGCTCATTTCTGCTTGTTTAATTTTAGTTTCTTTTGTATACGAACACTCTCTGCGTTTAAAACACCGACGAGCTCTTCTGGCACTGCAGGGTTGTGTTATTGAAAAAACAAGCTCTAGGAGTCGCACGATAACTACGTACACGTTGCGGCATTAGTTTCGACTTTTGTTCACACAGCGCTCGTCCCGGGTCGAATCCCGCAATATTACTAGGTCCCCGACCCGGGTCGAATTCGGCAATCAATCCCGGGACATGGTTGCTTTCACACGGAAGGCGGGTCCAACGTGCAGTGTGAAAGGGGCTTTGGAGTGCAATGAATCTAAAATATATGAAAGTTTAATTTTTATCATTACATTATGGAAAATAATGAACTTTATCACAATATGCAATTTTTTTGAGGAGGACCTGTACACATGCATGTGTGAGTATTTATAAATTAAATAAATAATTAAATAATAAAAATAAATGTACACTAAAATAATTCAGACTTCAAACTTATAAAAGTATTTACTTTTTGTATTATTATATTATTTATTTATTTATTTAACTTTTTTTTAAAGACTCACCAAGGCTGTATATATTTAAATAAAAAATAAATGAATTATTGAGTGATATTATGAGCGATGATGGCAGAGGCAAATGTAAAATGAAAAAAAAACTAACACATGCACATTTAAATATCCAATATAATTTATTCATATACCATAAAATAAAAAAACACTCTAATATAAAAAAAATTATGTCATTTGAAACCTATAGGAATTACATTTTGTGTGGAACGCAAAGGGAGACGATATGAACAAAAAAACGTAATTCTGAAGCAGACTCACTATGAGCTATTTAAGAGTTATAGATTAGGCTCACATAACTGACACTTCTATAAGACTATATATATATATACCCGTAAGGATGTTTTAATCTCATTAGAACAACCAGGCAAGGGTTTATGATTCTATACTATGAACTTTATTGACTTCATCAGCACTGAAACTTTACTTTATCTTCTCGAAGCGCTTTTTTCTTGAGCCTGCAATTGTATAGCTAACGTCACAACATCCGTTCAGTGTTGATTATGTTCATCTATGCTCATCCTATGTGAAGATTCAGAAATAGCAGACATGTCGAAGCCGAGGTCACACTCGCACCAAAGGATGTGAAGAAGTAAAGATGGTTTAGGTATAGAGCTATGGCGCCATCTAGTGAAAGCCTTTTCCTGCTCACGTGCTGATTAAAGCAGGACCTCCTCTGTATGATCTGCAGGCAATCACATGGAAACGCACAAACAAGCAAGTAATCAACGGGGCAAATAAAACAAACAAGCGTGCAACCAGTTTCCATAATTCATAAAATATGGCATAAATTGAATTTGAATCAATCAGGAGACATTCCCGGCTGTTTGGCTTAGGTCTTAAGCTACACGTCCCTCAATAAAGACACAGTGTCAATATGTCCCCGGCGCTTAATAGCATCATGTCCTGAGGCCTTTCTCTCTGCTAGGCAGGCTGAACTAAGCTGTGTATCTCTCTCTGCGTTACTCCATGGTCCCTGCCTCCTAATTACACCAGAGGACCTGCCAATCATATTTCTGCTGAGAGAAGGAAAGAGAGCTGAAAAGATCAACACCTCCACCTTTTCGGTTACACATAATTTATTGTTTTTAGGGGTGTAATGATATATCGTTAAACGATATATCGCAATATAAAAACATGACGATATGTATCGTTGATGGAAACGATATGATTCACGATGTAGAGTTGTTTTATCCAAGGCTCAACTTGCTGTAGTCGGCTTATTTATAAGGTATAATTCACCCAAACACAAACGAACAAATGTAGGCTACCACAAATGTAAACTGTCATCCTGTACTCACCATCATGTTGTTTATTTCATTTAACTTCCAAACACAAATGAAGATATTCTTTATGAAACCTGAGGGATTTATGTCCCTCCATTTTTAAAGTCCATTTCTCTCAAACTTAAAAGATGCAAAGAATGTCATAAAGGCATGTAAAAATAACTAATCGAGTGTCTAATCCAAATGTTCTTTAGTCTTCTGAAGAGACACAATGGCTTTATATGATGAAGAATATATTTAACACGACACACGAGGCGTTTCTCAATGTCAAGGAAGGATCCTCGGAAGCCAGAATTCTAATGATGCCACGTCATCGACATCCGACGAAGGACTGTTCCAATGTCGAGGATCCTCGGAATTCAACCAAGGACTGAGTCCTTCCTTTGAAAAATATGTCATATACAGGAAAGGATGCATATGAGTAGCCTTCGCGCTCTTCGCGTTCTCAAATCACCCACAATTCTATGCGCGCAGCTTTGCTATCAGACGTTCCCGGAGTCGGACTCGGAGCGTGAACGGGGCAAATATGCTTGTATCGGGGTTTGTAGATGGGAAGGAAGGAGGCGGGAACCGGCAAACATTCAACAACTTTATAATAGCCCCCTCACGGGCGACTGCCCGCACACACATAATAAAACATAAACAAACCATAACATAAAGTCCAGGCCAAGTCCTTTCTCGTCTTCCATGCTCCTCCAATTATACTCCCGTCACTGCCGTGAGCCGAGACCGGTGTGGCGATCAGCTGCCGCTCATTATCACTCCACGGACCCTCACCTCGCTGCTTGCCACAATGCTTTTATTTACGTTACCAAACATTTGTTATAACCGTAGTAAATATAAGTAAAATTTAACGTTTAAATACCGGTACAAATTACTACTGTATTGATATAAAAAAAAAAATATAACGTTACACACATAACGTTATTGATGGCCAACGGACCTTTTCACTGACGTAATAACGCAATGACGTGCACTTGCTAGCCTGTTCCATTTACGTGTTCTCCGAATGCTAAAGAGGAGCCTCGCCTAGCCTCTGAAGGAAGTGACTTTGAAGGATCCGTCCTTCGAAGGAAGCATCCTTGACATTGAGAAACACCTACATACTGTAGTAAACACGGGCGTTCAAATGATTGTGTGATGCGCGAAAACAACACAAGAGAGAGGAAATGCAGAATTAAAATTCTTGTATGTAATAAACGTTTACAGTTTGAGACTAGCGGTAAGCTTTCTTGCGATTAGAGCTGTGATCGATTGCGTTGATCATCTGAAGTCCGCGCGCTGCCGGAACGGCGCTCCTCAGTGAAAGCCCAAACATCTTTTAAATCAGATCACATTTAGTTTTAATGGTATGATTATTCAAAGCATTTCAGATGAAAAATTTTAAAAAATAAAGTTTAGAGTTTCAGTGACATACATTATTACATTAATAATCTTATTACATAGAATCTTACAACAACTATACATAATGTATAATATTTGTGGGTGCTGATAATAAAACACAAAAAATAATATTATATAATAATAAAAAAGTATTATTATTATAAAAAGGGAGAAATGATCCAGATTTCTAAAATATACGGTCACATGACCATAAAAGTGCACAGTTGCCAAGATAAAGGGGATGGGTCAACTTACCCACTGGCTCATCTTACCCCACTCTCCCCTACACTTATAAATAGTGGCTGATACTATTTGCACCTCAGTGTTGTAAGACCACCCGTCGGATCTGACGATGACCCAGCTCTTTTAATCTTGATAACTGATCTCTGGCTAAATTTGTTCTTCAAACGAATGTGTGGATTGGATTAAAATATCTAGATTTAGTTGTCTGAGATTACTGCACGTTCCTGTGTTCACCGAATTCAGATTTTGGGGGTTGGGCTGAATACCGAATCCTACTCTCATCCTCAGTCCACTAACACATTTAACACATTAATACAGTAAACAACGACCACGGGAGTGTATTTTTGTGTATAATTGTCATGCCACATGAAAAAGGGTTCTTGAAAAGGGCAGTTTTTCAAAACTGTAACATGAACTATAACTTTATTAAACTTTATTGTCCCAATGGGTAAATTTGTCTTTGATGCCCACATACACATACATTGATCAAAAACATAATCAAAAATACAAACAAACAATACACAAAAAATAAACAAAAAAACACTACTTATTTAAAAGTCTACTTGACATTGGTACAAACGATTTCTTAAAACGATTATATTTGCACATAGGCATCTTGTATCTTTTACCAGAAGGCAAACTCATATTCTGCACTTAAAATATGCGAAGAATCAGATCTTGGCTAACTGATGACCAACCGCTCATATGAATACTCCAATGCTTGGTACTCCCTTTTTCCCATTAATCTCATTGCCATCATTACCAGACGAGCAAGTTTAGCTTTGGACTGAACTGTTATATTGCCAAACCACACAGTATATCCATAGTGTTACAGCCTGGTAAAAGATGTACATTATTTTCTGTTCTACCCCAAACAATCTTTAAACTACGTAAAAAATGTAACCTCTGTTGCTCACGACAGCATACACTATCCACATGAAAACCCCAGTTAAGCAAGTTATCCATATAAACACCCAGATATTTGTAAGAACAAACCTGTCTAAAGGGTGTTATGGATAGATATTGGCGAGTGGTTCCCTACTGACCTCGTATCAAAAATCATTTCCTCTGTTTTTTTAAAGCTCCACTGTGTGATATTTTCCCCATCTAGCGGTGTAAAGGTATATGACCATCCAGTGAATATTAGTTTCTGTTCCTCTCAATTCTGATTTCCTTTTAACTCCTACGGTGGCCGATTTAGTCCAAGATTAACATGGCAATCCCCCTCTTCACATTCGACACGTTGCCATCGAGGGTTAAAACGCGAAAGGCGAAGCTTGAATTTACGGGTGTGTCCCTCTTTGGCTACTGTACTTTCAAGATGGAGGGTCAACATGGCGACCGGCATTCGAACCCCTCACACGTATGTATTTTCAATGGCATATTATAAACTTACGAGAATACTTTATTACTTAAAAGAAGTAAATATACATTAATGAGCACATATATTTTTGAAAGAACTAAGGGTTTTTAGCTAAGAATAAACTAAAAAAGTTACACAGTGTAGCTTTAACATTTATGACCGGATGATTCATGTCACACCACTTCACAAAAGTGAATACATCAAACTAAGTGGACATCAAACTAAAATAGGAACTCGAGAGATCCGGGATGAAGAGAGATGTATGAAGCGAGTCTGATTCCCCGATGTTAAAGGGATAACCTGGTGCTGATGTCTCGCCGAGCGCGACCAAAGCGAGCCTCAGCGAGAAGCTTATATCCATCACTTAGTTGCCGCTTTCTGTCAGGCGGCCCTATTTTATGACACAAGGGGTCCCACAAAAATAAGCCAGTGAATCACACACACAGCACACACTGTTCCAGTGCTAGCGAACAGCCTGTGGTGAGGAAGGCAGGGAGCGGCCCCTGTGGCGATAAGCCCGTTTCTTTGGAGAACTTTTGGGCCCTTCAAGTCAGCCAACTCACGTCAAGCACAGCCAACAAGTCGAGACCAACAAAGTCAGTAAGAACCCTTGGAGAACAAAAACTAGGGTTGGGTAGACGCAAGGGTGCCCCAAAAACAGGGAGTGTTATTGCCAGGAATCACTAAAAAGTTCCCAGAACAAGCTATTAAAGCCTTGAATAAAGTCTTGGAAAGCTTAGGAGCGACAAAAAACCTCAAATATTCTTAAAGGGCCTGACACACCAACCGGATTCGGTCATCGTTGTGTGTCAGCAACAGAGGCGGTCTTTGTAAATTGGAGGCCTCCAACCAAGGGGAAAAAAACAATCTAAAACATCATTTGCAATGCGACTGCAATTACTATATTTACAACGTCATGTCTTGCTCTTAATAGTCTGTTTATAAAGGCATTCTATCTCTTTAACAGCAAAAAAAACAGCATTCAATCGTCATTCTTCAGCGCCTTAGCTCCGCAAATCATTGTCTTAACGAGTCAATTGAATCAATGAGTCATTCAATAGAACGATTCATTCAAAAACGCTGATTCGTTCACTAACGAGCAGGTCTTATTTAGTATTTTTTTCTTGTTTCCAGTCCAAATATCAAGATTTATTTAGTATTTTTTTCTTGTTTCCAGTCCAAATATCAAGATTTATTTACTAGATAAGTAAAATGACATAAGATATATTTTTTGCAAATTTTTAATTTAAAACAAGCAAAATTATATACCATGCTGGGATGAGAAAAATAATCTTATTTTTGTTTGGGACAGAAAAAAGAAGCAAGATTTCAATCAGAAATACTAAGATTATTTTTCTCACCCCATTGGCAGATCATTTTGCTTGTTTTAAGCAAAAACTCACTCACTTTTGATTTTATTTCTTAGAAAACAAGGAAAAATATGTAATTTTTATATTAAAAAAATCAAGTAAATGCATCTAAATTTAAGAATTTTTAGATATTTAGACTAGAAACAAGACAAAATTACTGATTAAGAATAGCATTTTGTGCAGTGTGGCAATGCTGTTTTTCATTTTGAAAATAGAGAAAAAAAACAGACAATATTGAGTCTAAAATGTGAGTCACCTAATAGCATATTAACTTATTGTTTATTGAATTGTTGTATAAAAGCAATATCACATTTGCAAGCGTTCTGACATTTAGGAAAAGTGCGAAGAACTTATACTGAGACTTTTTTTTGCACCATATTTTGGTTTTTGGAAGCATTTTTATTAATTTTGGTGGCCTTTTTGCGCCAAGTCCCCGTTAAATTTTCTACCCTGATATGTAAAACATATATACACACACAAAGGTGACTTAACAATTTCAAACAAAATTTGTTTTACAGTATAGCTGAACTGAAAGAACCTTGCAAAGATCATGGTGTGGGTCTCAAATGGTCTGTAGTCTTTGTCATGGACGTTGCTAGGCCCTTTTTAGGCTTCAGCCCCCCTAAAAATATGTGATTAGCCTTTAAAACATATGAAACTGGCTTCGGCTTCGGCCCGTTTTTTAGTCTGTCACTCCAATCCGCAGCGGCGTGAGGTGTGTGTGTGTGTGTGTGTGTGTGTGTGTGTGTGTGTGTGTGTGTGTGTGTGTGTGTGTGTGTGTGTGTGTGTGTGTGTGTGTGTGTGTGTGTGTGTGTGTGTGTGTGTGTGTGTGTGTGTGAATCTGAGCGTCATTGGTCTGTCACCGCTCGTCAATATCAAAATATTTGATAAAACCAATCAAATCAGAGTAGGCGGGCTTTTTACGCAAATTTTAGCAGCGCAACTCGACGTCAAAGTAAGATAAATGTAAGCAGTTAAACTAAACATTCATGTTTGACAGCTGCTGCTTTAAGTCAGAAATGTTAAACAAAAGAAAAAAATATTTAGGCAAATGTAAGAAACTTTTGTCTAATTTCGCAATTTTTAACTGGAAATATGCCTATGTGATTCATAATAGGCCTTAACGAACAAGAAATATTAACAAAGCCATTTTCATCAGATTAGGCATAAGATTAATAATGAATGTGTATTTATTTTAAATTAATAATTCTATTTGTAACATTCAGTAAATAAAAAAATCAGCTTTTTTCAGCCTGTATTGGGCATTAGTAATGAATGTGTTCATATTGTGAATTTAATAAACTTTAATAAACAGTAAATTAACGTGTCTAAGAAAATTATTCATGAAACATATATATATATATATATATATATATATATATATATATATATATATATATCAGTATGTTAATATGTAAACCGTGTTTACTTTATTCACTGACAAAAAGAGAGATGTGGACATAAGAAAGACAAATAATCTACTGCCCAGTAACATGGTTTTCAAGATATTATCTATTTTTTTTAGCCTTCAGAACATCTTGAAATGCATGTAGATCATAGAAATCAACATTTTCTCAGGGGAGCATGCCCCCGAACCACCCTAAAATTTGGGATCTTTAAACCTGCCTTACATTATTGGGTATGATTAATGCATGTACAGTCAGTAGCCATGCAGTAAGGTGTTAATATTTGCTTTATAAGTAATGTTAAACAGCCAATATCTTTTGGGTATGCATGTTTGTAAGCTATTAGTTAATAGCGCAATTTTGGACCTTTGGATAGTGTTACCATTTTTTCTACAGGCCTCACTGGGGGCTGAGCCCCCCTAAAATGAAAATCCTAGAAACGCCCCTGGTCTTTGTAATGTGAATAAAACCTCCAAAACCCTCTCGGTTCCTCTCTGGTGGAATGAGCTGCCAACCTCCACCTTGCCTAATTCTCCACATACAGACCATAATACATTGATCCACAAAGCAACCCAAAAATGGACTAGTGTTTGTACACTCCATCTGCTGAAGCATCTGCTCTGGCGGCTTCAACTCTACAATGTCTTGACAGTCCTGAAATCCCCGTTTTCCACAAACGAACCCCTGGCAGAATAGCATAAGGCCTATTATTATTACTGAAGCTTGAGTTACAGCCATCAAACTCTCAGTATTACAAAGTTTTTACATTTTAGGGTAAAAAATTCATGCATTTACTCGTAACTTTTTTAGTGCTGAATGGATGTGCAACTTCTATCTACCTGAAGACAACGTCGAAAACAAACAATCAGAAAATCTAACAACAACGGTTTTGCTTCTTTAGGACAAATCAGGCTTAAAATATAAATATTTTTCAGTTTTGCCCAACTACTGTGAATGCATACTCGAACTCAAAATGCCATGTGATGGAGAAAATTGATTGGCTCATTTAGCTGTATTTCTACAACCTACAGCCACACTAAACTTTGCAATTTCTCCTGTTAATTTGTCCACAAATGCTCAGTTTACCTTTCCATGTAGTGGGTCTGATTTCTAAAGTGACATGGCATCCAAGTTCCAAAGATGCCCAAATATTTGGGGTTATGTAAAGTCAAAGCTCACCAACAGGCATACATCATTAAAAAAAAACCTTCCTTGAATGCTCGCACAAGTCTCAAAAAAGCTAAAATTCATGAAAACCTCTTATACCAAAGGCCAATGCAACCTTGCCCTTGGCTGAGCATAACCTGTGGTGAGGAGCTCTAAAATGAAGGGAAAAGCTTGTATCTTCTTTCCCCTCGATTTCTCAAAAGCAAATGGGTTTACCTTTGGAAAAAAGCCCTTGAATCAGAAGTCACACGGAAGTCAATTCCACCAATGATTTGCTCTACATGATCATATAACAACCAAAGAACATGAGGCTTTTTAGGTGCACCATGTTGCGAGTCATAAAGTCAGAATTGTGAGATATAGATGCAATGGTGAGGAATAAAACCTTTTACTCAGAAATGGACTTTATAACTCCCGATTGCATGTTTATTAGGGCCGGGACTTTAACGCGTTAATTAAGATTAATTACGTAAAAAAAAAAAAAAAAACAATTTTAACCACACTTATTTTTGCACCGCGGAACGTTTTTCAATGAATGAGTTTCGACGGACCAATTATACTGGAACACCAACTAGCGTTCACGAGTCACGACAACAACAAACCGTAGTGAACATGAACGAAGAAGCTGGATGGGAAATTTTGTTTAAAAAATGAAAGGATGGAAGTGTCGACAAGAGCATGGTTGTGTGCAAGCTATACAGCAAGGAATTAGCGTATCACCGCAGCACATCGAGCCTCAAATATCACAAATATGCTTTTGCTATACTTAATGGCAAACATTGCTCTGGTCTGCTGGACTGAAATAAATAAACAATATTTTGTTGATTAAGCTTATGTATTCAATCATTATTCAATGGTACACTAAAAATTACTTCTCACTGTTCTCAGGTCAAATATTTATATGCAATTAAAATGTGATTAATTTCGATTAATTAATTACAAAGCCTCTACATAATTAGATTCATTTTTGTAATCGGGTCCCGGCCCTAATGTTTATGTCTCACAATTCTGAGAAAAGTCGATGAGATATAAATTCGCAATTGCGAGGAAAAAAGTAAGAATTCCGCATTTATATCTCGCAATTCTTAGGGGAAAAAAGTAATATTGTGAGATGTACACTTGCAACTGAGATGAAAAAGCCGCAATTATCTTTTAATCTTCTTTTTTTTAATGGCGAAACTTCCATATTAGCTTTTTAGTTATTAATTGGAAAACACTTTTATATAAGAGTAGTTACAATTGCAAAAAACGTAAATACATTATTAAATATATGAACTCTACTATAAATACACAATATTTTTAACTATAATCTGTTAGTGATGATTAAATAATACATAATTATGTCAAAAAAAGTTTGGGGTTAGTAAGTTGTTGTTGTTTTTTTTGCTTTTGAAAGAACTTTATTTTGTTCATCAAGGCTGTACTTAATTGATAAAAACATAGCAAATACAGTAAAAACAGCAAAATATTGTTGCATTTGAAAATATCTCTTTTCTATGAGAATATCCTAGACTGTAAAAAAATACGGAGGTAGTGTCCATGAAGTCATCCCATTGGATTCTGAAGAGCAGTTTTGAAGCGTAAAGTAGGGTCGAGCTGGCCTTTGCCATCGCGAGTCACTCCCGGATAACAGAAAATGGGCAAAGAGGCGGGACGTGGGCGGAGCTGAGGCGACTAACAGACAGCAGACAAACAGCAACCCACCTGTCACTCAAAGTGGCCACGCCCTTAATTATGCAGAACTAAGGCTTTATATAATGTAAACAAATTAGTTATAGAAAAAATTCACCCCCTCACAGTTGTCATGAAGGGCAAAACTAGCCTTATAGACCAAAACCACAATTTGTCCCAGGCTGTAAACATGTTTTTTTCAGCTGTAAATTTGGGAATTTTAACATGAGGCTCAATGAGATTCTGCTTCTTCTGGAGCCGGTCCCTAGTGGCCAGTCGAGGAATTGCAGTTTAAGTCACTTCCGTTTGTGCTTCAACAGAAACCGAGGAAGGTCACCGCTTGATGAATATTTAGTAAAGCGTAACTTATTTAAAGCTGGATTTTCAGCATCATTACTCCAGTTTTCAGTGTCACATGATCCTTCAGAAATCATTCTAATATGAGGATTTGATGCTCAAGAAACATTATCAACCCTGCTGCTTCATATTTGTGTTAAAACTGTACTTTTTTTAGGTTTTGTACATGAATAGAAAGTTCCAACAAACATATTTTAAATATAAATTTGTTGTAACATTATCAGTGTCTTTATAGTGTTACTTTTAATCAGTATATAATGCATCCTTGCAGAATAAGAGAACTGATTTCTTTAAGAAAATAAATAGTAGCAGGCACTGTTTAAAATATTACATCTCGACAAAGTCAGAGACTTTCATCAACGCATAATAAGAAGCAAAATTAGCCTGGATGGCAGCCGAGCTCAGCCCTGCCCACAACATCTGAGCTCTGGCAGTTCGGTCTGGACTCGATCCATAGAGGAGTAATTATTCCTGAACAGAAACTGACCAATTAAACTGGTCAGGGCGGGCTTTAGACGATGACGGACAGATGATCAACAGAAACTGACCAATGAGATCATCAGGGCGGGCTTTAGACGATGATGGACAGATGATCAACAGAAACTGACCAATGAGATCATCAGGGCGGGCTTTAGACGATGATGGACAGATGATCAACAGAAACTGACCAATGAGATCATCAGGGCGGGCTTTAGACGATGATGGACAGATGATTAACAGAAACTGACCAATGAGATCATCAGGGCGGGCTTTAGACGATGACGGACAGATGATCAACAGAAACTGACCAATGAGATCATTAGGGCGGGCTTTAGACGATGATGGACAGATGATCAACAGAAACTGACCAATGAGATCATCAGGGTGGGCTTTAGACGATGATGGACAGATGATCAACAGAAACTGACCAATGAGATCATCAGGGCGGGCTTTAGACGATGATGGACAGATGATCAACAGAAACTGACCAATGAGATCATCAGGGCGGGCTTTAGACGATGATGGACAGATGATTAACAGAAACTGACCAATGAGATCATCAGGGCGGGCTTTAGACGATGACGGACAGATGATCAACAGAAACTGACCAATGAGATCATCAGGGTGGGCTTTAGACGATGATGGACAGATGATCAACAGAAACTGACCAATGAGATCATCAGGGCGGGCTTTAGACGATGATGGACAGATGATCAACAGAAACTGACCAATGAGATCATCAGGGCGGGCTTTAGACGATGATGGACAGATGATTAACAGAAACTGACCAATGAGATCATCAGGGCGGGCTTTAGACGATGACGGACAGATGATCAACAGAAACTGACCAATGAGATCATTAGGGCGGGCTTTAGACGATGACGGACAGATGATCAACAGAAACTGACCAATAAGATCATCAGGGCGGGCTTTAGACGATGACGGACAGATGATCAACAGAAACTGACCAATAAGATCATCAGGGCGGGCTTTAGACGATGACGGACAGATGATCAACAGTAACGTAATCATCACGTCATCAAAGGGGCTTGGGTTGAATTTGTTCAAATCCTAAACGGAGAGCTTGTTTGTATCTGCATCACCTTCACTATTTTTCTCTGAAATGATGATCATGTTGGTAAAGTAACTGGGGTTCTCCGGAAGAAAATGGCGTTTGGGGGAGAAATTAGTGTTATTTTGGCATGGTTGTCTGCTAAAGTTTGCATTCCTGGGTCTATATATCACATAATTGAAGTCGCTTTAAACCTTTCCTGGTTCAGTTGAAACACGCACCATAATCACAGCCCAATGCAGCATCAGACTCATATTCTGACTAGAACTGAGTATGAGCACATCAGGCTAGGGCAAAATGACTCAAAATGATGGATCAGGTCTCAGGAAGCAGCTGAATTAATTCAATCTTTTAAAATGATGTTTCAACCTGAAACCAATGAACAGAGAGTCACTGCGTCACTCCTATTATCCCAACCTCACACAGTCGCCCCTTGTCCTCGATTCTCCTGCTGGCGCTCACCTTTGTCTCGGTTGCTGTGCCTACAAACTGCATGAGCGGAGGATGCGGAGGAGTGGGATGAGGAGGTGGTGTCGGGCGAGAAGCGAGTCATTAGTGGCATTATCGTTTTTCATCCACTTTGCTGCTGCGGCGCGAAACAAACCCTTTTAGTATCCCGAAACACACCACCTCCACTTTACCACACAGCGCTCCGCCGTCGCTCTCCTCTCAGGAGTCTGCGTGAGGGATGAAGCCGGCCCAGTGTGTGCCCAACACAGATAACTTTATCTCCTGACACAGACATGCGCACCCATTGAAACGCTCAAATCCCAAGCCTGCCAAACACCTTGGCCCAGACATCTCCTTACTCTCCGCGAAAGCATGCAAATGCAAGAGGTGAGACGTCAATTTTTGCGCTACGTGAATAACACTTGTGCATGGGAACCACTGACAAGGGCTACAAACTGTGCGAAACAAACTAACATGTCGTCTAAAGCGAGGGGGCTGCAGTCCAATCTGATATCCAGAGCACACGCGGAGACATTTCTGTGATGCTGACCGCCTAATGAAAACAAATCACAGGAAGTAAACACTCAATGAGTGATGCACAATAACACAGGCTGAAATATGCTAATGGGAGTATCGAAATGTGATGTCTTGGGGTGAAATTTGTAAATGGAAAGATGGAAATGGATGCCATTAGCGGACAAACATACCCAAACAGAGACATGCTTTACACTAACCCTGACCTGAATTAGGTTCGCCTCGGGGTGAGATGCAGGCTTGCTAGGCCTTCCGGGCACTCATTATCGACCTACAACCAACCCTCCAGGATAGACGGAGAAAACAGTGCGGGAGAAAAAAAAATGGAGGGAAGTTGCTGGAGGGGGGAAATGAAAAATAAGGGTTTGCTATGGTGGAAGCAAGCTGTGGAGCAATGCATTTCACAGTGAATACTTCTAGGCAAGAGCAAGCGTGGGTACCCAAGGGGCATTGAAGCGCCATTCGCCTGATCTGATCAAACTGGAGATTAACCGTGGCTCTAATCCTCGCCACGGGCCGCGCTCCGCCCTCGACATGGCCGCATGATCTCGCTCTGATGAGCAAAAACTCATTAGGCCGTGCTGTAAACTTCACAACACTCCTTACCGTCCCTGCAAGCGACACTTAACCTCTCCCGCTTTGAGACAGCAAGTAAGTGTAACAGGCTCTTGGAGCGGTGTATGCATTTGGGATGTCAACTGAACAGGAAGCGATCCGACGCAGGGTTTGTGTACACTAGAAGACCGATATGTAAGAGATGTTTTCTCTAGTTCAGCTAGTTATGAAGCGTTTTAGAGAAGAAGGGCTGGTTGAAGACAAAAAAAAACAATATATAAGGAAAACATGGACATTGCATCAATGAAACAAGAATGTTAAGCATTTATTAAGCACACACTACAGTTTTAAAGTTAGGGGGCAGTAAGATTCCTAAATGATTTTTTATCAAAAATAAAATAAAAACTACAGCGCACCTAAAGGGACATGGTGAAGGGAAACAAAATTGAGATGGAGGAAAAATTATTTGCCAATGCAAGAAATTAGAGATTAGATAGGTCCCATGGTAGGGTTTGTAACTTATCTTTTTCACTCGCTGGCCAATTTGGCCACTAAATGTTTAAGTTATCGGCCATTCAGAACTTCTACTACCCTGTAAACCTCCCTAACGCTTGAAATAATTCATCGGTTTGAGTAGAGCCAACTCAAATTAAACACATTAGTTCAATCAAATCAACTTTTATGGGTATTTAGAACTGTCTTTTTCTTTTGAGATCACAAAGCTGACACATTTTCAGTTATCTGAATTGCTAAATTGTTTTGAGCTTTATTAACTTGTTTCTTTTAATTTAGATAAACTTAATTTTAACCGAAACTGGGCTGGGATTCCTATTTGCCAGCATGCTTTGCCGTGACACTCATAAGTACTAAAATTAAGTGCATTTTGTGTAAGATTATTGTTAAATGGGAGGTTTAAAGGTGCACTATGTAGTATTTTTGCAGTAAAATATCCAAAAACCACTAGGCCGCTGTTATATAATTTGTTCAGTTGAGGACTTACAATATCCCAAATGTTTCCAACTATTTGTAAATTGTGAGAAATTGCTATTTTAACCGAGGACCGGGACGTGTCAGCATAGCGTTTGAAGGAGTCGCCTGTCAATCGCGTCATATCTGAAACATGGAGTGGACCACAGTGTGCTGCGGAGCTAACAGAGACTTCCACCATCGGCTGTTTTCTGTTCACCATCAGCTCTGTTTCTGTTCACCATCAGCTCTGTTTCTGTTCACCATCAGCTCTGTTTCTGTTCACCATCAGCTCTGTTTCTGTTCACCATCAGCTCTGTTTCTGTTCACCATCAGCTCTGTTTCTGTTCACCATCAGCTCTGTTTCTGTCCACCATCAGCTCTGTTTTCTGTTCACCATCAGCTCTGTTTTCTGTTCACCATCAGCTCTGTTTCTGTTCACCATCAGCTCTGTTTTCTGTTCACCATCAGCTCTGTTTCTGTTCACCATCAGCTCTGTTTTCTGTTCACCATCAGCTCTGTTTCTGTTCACCATCAGCTCTGTTTCTGTTCACCATCAGCTCTGTTTCTGTTCACCATCAGCTCTGTTTCTGTTCACCATCAGCTCTGTTTCTGTTCACCATCAGCTCTGTTTTCTGTTCACCATCAGCTCTGTTTTCTGTTCACCATCAGCTCTGTTTTCTGTTCACCATCAGCTCTGTTTTCTGTTCACCATCAGCTCTGTTTCTGTTCACCATCGGCTGTTTTCTGTTCACCATCAGCTCTGTTTTCTGTTCACCATCAGCTCTGTTTCTGTTCTGTTTTCTGTGTTGGTTGATTTTTTGTAGTATTCTATATTTTTACTTGTTATTAATTTTTTTGTTATTTTTTCCCCCCTTTGTTGCACTTTGAGATTCTTCGGAATGAAAAGTGCATTATAAATAAAATCTATTATTATTATTATTATTATTATTATATCTACGCTACCCTCGGTTTCGGCTTTTATTTGGCAGGAGCGCTTTACTCTTAGCAGTGTGAACAAGTGAACGCACGGAGTAACGTCATAACATCATTTTTAACACACTTAAATGTATCTAATATGATAAACAGAGCTGCTTTACCTCATAATCATAACCGGAAGAGCGGATCTGTGCAGGCGCCCACCGACTGTGTCCCCTCCCATCATAATAAAAGTCCTGGTGCTCGCGAGCCGTGTGTTTGTTTAACAATCGCTCCAGCGGCCGTGCTCAGCTCCACAACACTCGCTCCTGCTCTGCTTCACTACAGTAACGTTAATAACCGCATCCATGAACATGATTTCTGCCTGAGTCCTATTTTCCACCGGCTGTGAGGAGAAGACCACATGTCCCAAGATACTGCGCTCACACCTGGCGTCATCAAACTACGCATATGTTTAGAATAGGCGCCCTCCAGTGGACGGAAAGTTGCATAGTGCACCTTTAATATTGTAAATGAAACATCTGTAATTTCTGCTTACTTAAACTTTACATTTCCTAACTTAAAAAGTTTGATGTAACTGATTGCCTTAATTTTTTGGGGCAGTTTTGCCAATTTATTCAGGTTTACATTGTAGCCAAAAAAAAAGAGGGGAAAAAAAGAGAAATAAACATGATTAACAACATCACAACTTATGTATATTTATTATAACGTTTGGATTTCATAACATCATTTTATATTCAAACAAAATCCTGTCATCCAGCCATCTCCTCCCTTTCTCTTTCATCAAAATGATTTTTTTAACACCATTCCAACTTCTATGTCTATGTTCATGCCAAGAGCCAGGTGTAAATATTATAATACAACTAAATAAGAATATGTTGTTTTTTAAAACCCTTAAACCTACAATTGAACTTGCTTGTTTAAAATACCTTTTTAAAAATGATCAACAGAATAAAGCATGTTTCTCAAAGGGGTAGAAGTATTACAGTCCAGCAATATGTGTTTAATGGACATTGGACTCTAACAAGATGAACACTTTGGTGAATTTTGTCCAGACAGTAAAATTGTATGTGTAAGTTTTAAGTGTCCTATCCGGCATTGACTTGTTTAACCCTTGTGCATTCATTTAAAAAAATTACACATAGGTTCATTGAGGACAAAAATGTCCATGTCAAAAAACTCTCATAAAAGAAATTATCAGTTTGGTTTAATTTTAAAGAAGACCCTTGGCAGATTATTGTTGAAGTCAAAAAAGTTTAAAAAGTGAAACCAAAAACAAGTTATAGAAGTTTAAGTTTATGAAAATGATTTATGAATAATATTTTATAAAACAATATATATATTTTTAAAAACATGTTGAATTCTAAAACTAGAAAATCAAAGCCATGCATCTAAAAAAGCTGTGTTTCAATTTTGAAGTCGATATCTCAAAAAATGAGCCCTCAGCATGATTTTGTTTGGACGCAGTGCCAACTTTTCCCCATTAGATGCCAGCAGAAGTCCTCTGGTGCACCGCGGCTGGATTTGTGATTTTCTCTCTCATATATTACAAGCACACACATGCAAACCTACACACATTTTTTTTATTACCTACATACACACCACACTCTGACATCCATACCAACACACCCACACCGTAATAGCCGCATAATTTATCAAATTGGCTTTATAATATGCATAAACAAAAAAACAGAAATAAAGTAAGTATTTGCTTTATACGCCAAACCTAAAAAAAATGGCACCATCTAGTAAAAAATTATAAAAATTTAAATTTGTTCTTGTTAAAGTTGTTTAATTTAATAATAAAAGTAGGCCTACTCTAATAATAATAATAATAATATTTATATACATCAATTCTAAATCCTCCTGATATCAATAGCTGATGAATTTGATAGGCTACCTCTCTATAATACACCACGGTCTATCGTCGCCACGGGGGTTTTATTGCTCATTTTTCACCCGTACAGTGTGAGCAGTCAAGTCGCGCTCGACGGTCGGACCGCACAGTGAGAGCACATCAATCGTGAGCTTTGGCTTTACATCGCATGCGATCTACTCGTACAGTGTGAGTAGGTAACCTTGCTGAAATCGCGTAGAAATCGCACAGTGTATGCCCAGCTTTAGGATCATGTGAAATTTTTCAGTTTTCAGTTTTAATAAATCTGCAAAAATGTCAACAATTCTGTGATTTTCTGTCAATATGGGGTGCTGTGTGTACATTAATTGGGAAAAAATGAACTTAAATTATTTTAGCAAATGGCTGCAACATAACAAAGAGTAAAAAAAATTAAAAGGGGGTCTGAATACTTTCCGTACCCACTGTATATAGGAATATTAACCACCCCTAAAAACCCAACTGGGTCAGGTGAACTTAAATGCGGTCTATTAACACAGGTCTCACTTATAAGACTGGTTGATTTTGAAAATATGTAGTTCTCCATATCCCTACTTGGTAAGCAGCCACAAAAGACAAATCCAGCATGCCAAAAAAACTGTCCAAAAATAGGATTAACAATTTTGGATATCAATCAAACACGTCTAATTGTGGTTAATTCTTCAAATGTGGACAAATAAAATATGAAGACTGCAATTCATGCACTTGGCAATGTGATCGGGCAGGTGGTTGATGATGCAGGTTAAGATTTAAAGACTGAAGACTGAAGTTCTGGCGTGTCTTTTCCCATGTTTAACTACTAAAGTCTGTGTGCCAGACAGGCGTAGACCAACCTGATTAATACATCACAGCATTTAAATAATCAATAGTACAAGAGAGGCACATATAGGCTTCATGATATCAGTAGTCCATCATTTTCTCTTCCCTTCAGTCACTTCTTGGCAAGTGTACACAGCAAAAAATCCTAAACCTGCAACCTGACCAGCTGAAAATCACCCAAAACCTCTTTAGACCAGCAATCAGACTGGAGAAAACCAGCGCACACTGGTTTAAGATTGCTTTCAGCAGGGTCTGCAGTTATATAACATCAAATTCACGAAAATGAAGAGGGAAAATAAAAATCACACCCCAAGCACATTAGGATGCCGGGCACGTCGCTTGACTGACGACATCCCTGAAAGCCTTCATTTTTCTTCGTCCGCATGCTGTTAACTGTGGCACACTCCTCTCCTCCCTTCCTCTGTCACAAACCTGAAATCAACTTAAAAATATATCACTCCTGCCACGAAGGTGAAGTCGTAATGCGCCGTTCATGTACAAAATACAAACTTACAAACAGCCTAAATGGATAATCCATTCTCAGTGCACCTCTGCCTGAAACCGAGTTAATCTACAAGATCATTTCCACAATGAATACTCAATTTTTCTGCCAGGAAATATGGGCTGCGGATTACCTCCGACAGCACAGAGCTGCAATCTTTAAGTCATACACAGTTTTATTTATGCATTTATCAGATAAATCCCCCACCCAGTTGGAGTTACTGAGCTCTCACACACATACACACACACACACACAGGCGTTTTTTGATAGGTCCTATACTGCCACCTCCTGGTGGAAAAAAAAAATCTTGTCCTCTTATACTGCAAGACTCTCAAGCTAGAAACCTGAAAAATGTGGCTCTCTCAGATAGTATACACAGGTAGGAGGGTGTTATGGCTGCATCCAATTATTATTTTTGTATAAACATTTTTCAACAAGTTAAAAACATTCACTATAAATTACGTTTGGGGTCAGTGAGATTATTTTAGCAAGGATGCATTGGGATCTAGTGATGCAAAATTGATAAAAATTTAAACTAAACACTTTTTATACTGTATTTAATGCTGTTTTAGCTTTCTTTTTTATTAACACCACACAGCTACTTTACAAAGTGAGATACAAGGCACATACAAATACACACAGTTTGAGGAAGGAAAGAAATAGAAAAAAAATTAAAAAAATATAAATAAATAAGTAAGTAAAAATAAATAAATAAATAAATAAATAAATAAATAAATAAATAAATAAATAAATAAATAAATAAATAAATAAATAAATAAATAATACAAAAAAGGAAAGAAAAAAAAGAATAAAAAATAAATATTAATATTGTATATAAGTTTGGGCAGTGGGTTAATCTAGTGTGATTTATTATAAGTGACTATTTATTATTACTATTTATTTATTTATTTATTTATTTATTTATTATGAATATGGAGTCACTGACTGAGAAATCAACTTTGAAACAATTTAAAACAAACAATAATAATAATTGTAGTAAAAATAGTTATAATAATAGTGGCAGCGGTAGTTGCAGCAGCAGCATTAATAGTTATAACAACAATACTACTAATAAAAAAAATAGCAACATTATTATTATTAAAATAATAATAACAACAATAATAATGATATCTCAGTTTTTTATATGTTTTTGTATACACATTACTCTCTGGCCTCCCTCGCCCTCGGCTGTTTAAGCTTTCTATTAATCAAATATCAAGAGAAATATTTTTTATAAATCCTCATATGAGAATGATTTCTGAAGGTTCATGTGACACTGAAGTATGCTGAAAATTCAGCTTTGACCGCAGGAATAAATTACACTGTACTATATAGTCACATAGAAAACAGCTGTTTTAAAGTGTAGTAATATTTCACAATATTTCGGTTTTTACTGTATTTTTGATCAAATAAATGCAGACTTCAAAAATATTAAAATAACCCTATGTATATTTATAAAATACTTGTTTATAATATACTTTATATATATAAAGCAATTACACAAATACTCCATAAGATGCCATTTTTATACACACACATGCAAGAAAACCTTGCAAGTTTTTGTTCTAACCAGTCAATATGCTCCGACTGGCTGTAACTGAGCTGTATCACACAGCATTTTCACTTTCAGTGTGGACTGACAAATTACTTGATGCTAGTAACGTATCATGTTGCGGCTGGTTAGGACACGGTGTAAAGCTCAGTTGAATTTGTTCTAGATCATTACACATGACTTTATAGTACCTCAAAGCCTCTCCGGCGTTACTTTCATACTAAACCACGTGAGTGTTCAGTCCCAGACCGACTGTGAGACCCCAAGCCGGCACATTTTTGATGTCTCGCTTCTCAAACAAACCTGATTCTACTGATTACCACATTAGCAGATGCTCTGTGACTTGAATCAGGCGTACTAAATAAAAGAGAAACACAAAATGTGCAGCATGAGGTCCAAAACTGAGAAATAATGTCCTACACTGTAAAAAAAAAAAAAAAATTATGTGTGTCTCCAACTGAAAATTTTCTAGTGACTGGTCACATCTACATTTTTCAGTTGGCCAAACTGACATTCTGAATTGATGAGAAATTCAATTCGGCCAGCGGAAAAATTTAGATGTGATCAGTCACTAGAAATGTTTCAATTGGAGACCTGAAATTTTTTTTACAGTGCATTAAACAGACTAGGGGTGACCCCGAACAGTCGAAGATTCGATGCATCGATATGCGTAGCCGGATTCGACCACCGATCTCACGGTCGAATCTTTGGGGGTGTTATGAAACGAGGATCATACCATTTTGGCAATATGGAGGTAGGCTTACTCAATACGTTGCGTAGCGTGGCACTGAGCTTCATGTCCGGTGTGAGACCTCTTTAAGGACACTGAGCTTTGCACCATGAAGCAATGCTCAGCGCCGCGCCTTAAATTCGAACACATTCAACAAGTGTACGCACACCGGCGCCTGTCCGCGGCGACTCAGGAAGTTGTTTAAAAGTTGTTTGTTCCTGCCGTGCCATTTCAAGGTTTTATATTAAATTTATATTATATTTCCCTCAATTCGTCAATGTTCTGATTTCACCCTGTGCTACAAGATACACTCATCATGGAGCTCTTCTGTCATTCAAAATTGAGCTCGCCTTTATATAATGTGCTCGTCCGGTGTGAGATCCTGATTATTTATGTAAATATACATTATGTATTTCCTCAAGTTGATTAATTCTGCCTGGGGTAAATGCATAAACTTGAACACAAATAAAACATATACTTTTAAACAGGCTGAAAGTGTGAGGATATTATTAAGTTGTTGGAGACATAACCAAGAAACTCATTTAATTTACATTTATTCATTACATTTACAATTTACATTTTAAACATTTCAATATTTTACCACTACAGCTGATCACTAAATAATAACTTTAAAATCAAACAAGTGCAATTACAATAAATAATATTATATATATATATATATATATATATATATATATATATATATATATATATATATATATATATATATATATATATATATATATATATATATATATATATATATATATAAAATGTGCGCATCCAGTGTGAGAGCCCTTCAGGCACAATCGGCTGAAGAACGTGCATGTAAACGCACTCAAAGTGTTCTTTTCCTCTCTAGGCAGATATATTTTTGGTTTATTTATCAAAATGTTCTTTTATATATTTGTGTGATGTTCTGTATTTCGATCACGGCTTTAAAGTTATGAGAAAACGGTGTTTATCCACCACATTAGCTTTTATTTAAACCTAAATAAGAAAGCCATTGTCAGTCCGTCTGTCAGTTGGCCGGCAGTTTTGGTCGCTTTATTAAAAGTTGTTACTGTGTGCAGTGTGTAAAGGAAAATAAAAATAGCTTTACCCTCCTGCTGACTAGTGTCGTGCCCCTCCCAGCCCATTCATACACACACACACACACACACAGATTATTCGACGATCAGTCGACCATAGAAAGATTCGACAATTCTGATGTGAATGTGTAAAACCTTAGTCGAGGACACCCCTAAAACAGACATTTGATTTGAGGAAATGTGTATTTTGTTAAGTTAATAGCACTGTAATTCTACTACAGATACATTCTTGCAGTAAAACAGGGGAGGAAACAGCAAAATGGCTGCACAACAAGGCCAACGGAAGACAAAACGCATAGCATGCCAATGTATCCTGATGCATTCATGTGGGACTGGAGCTGAGGTAACAGCTGGCTTTATCTCACTGACTGATTCATCGTCAACCTGGAACATGATGAAGAGACGCAGCTCGTTATAGCAAAAAATAGCACGACAAAAGTCCAACACAGCAATAAAGCAATTTAAATATATACAGTAAGTGTTAATGTAATTAAACCTTACCAACACGCGAAGACAAATTATACTACCTACTAAAATATATTGGTGCATATATAACAGCAATTAAATGTGTGTGCATTTAGTCATGCAAAAGATGCCTTAATAATTAATTTTATTTGACATTGTGTATCTAATTATCTACAATTGTTTTTACAGAGTCTTGATGTTTTGTTTTTTTGTTGTTGTTGATTATTTCCTCATATTCTCCACTGTTGCGGCTCCTCTCTTCCCAGTCTGTCAGTAACTCTGTTTAGTTCCTGTCTCTATGAAGCCCCTCCTTCTGAAAAGCACACTGTGCTCTGATTGGTCAGCTGGAGCAGTGTGTTGTGATTGGTGTTTGGGAAATGCCCCACCCCTTACCATAACTGCCAGTTTTAACACACTACTAACTAACTCAAGCAGGCCCCGCCCCTTTATTCTGCTTATGAATTATTTAAATTATGAATTATGCCGTGTTCGTTCCTGGAAGAAAACTCAAGACTACAATGGAGGCGTTTCAGGGAGAGAAGAACTGCCTTCGTACAGCAACATTACACACTGAAGGAAGATGAACATGGGGAAAAATCCTCATAGGTCCTCTTTAAAATACAAACTGAATATCGTCAAAGGGTTAAAAAAGGACTGGACTCACTGGAGACCCAAACACAGTGACTGAGTACAGACAGGGAGATTAGACATTTACATGATGTCTATGAGTATGATTCAGAGGCTGAAACTGAGACAAACACTCACGATTGGTGCAGAAAACACAGTTTAGATGGAGTTTGTTACAGGCTGAAGCCACAGATACCAACTCAACCAGTGATAGACAAATTTGAACACTATAAACCTTTTAGTTGTAGTTTCATGTTTACAAATTTCCACAGAATAATGCCTGTGAAATCAAATCATGGATGTGTCAAAGCATCCCCACAAAAACAATACCCTTAGGCGATGATATGCACATCACCATAACATTAGTGCAACTTATGTAATGCTACAATATGAATGCAAAACCAGTGTCACTTGTGCATAAAGTCCTGTGCAGGATGACTTTATCTAGAAATAGCATAATTATAACACTAATTTCTAATATGTTTTTCCATTATTTACCTAACATTACCTAAAAATGTATATATTATAACACAAATAAACAACATAAAAAAAAAAAACATGGTATATTATCATTATAATAATCCACAGTATTTGAGGTATCTTGGACTGGCATGATACTTAGGCCTGTCACGATAACACATTTTGCTGGACGATAAATTGGCCAAGAAATTATTGCGATAAACGATAATATTGTCGTTCTGAGACCATTTTCATCTAAAATAATGATAATGGCATAAAAATGCAGGTACACCTTTTCAAAGATCAATAAGCTTTAATATCTAAAGACTATTTAACACTAAAAATGGAAAACATTTTAAATAACCACAATAAATGAACAAAACAACCAAAAACAATAAAAGCATGGACACTCAGTCTGTTTAAAAAATGCATTTAAATAAGTACCAAAAACAATAAATAAAATGGATGAAAACTGCAGCGGATGATTGTGTTTTAGGAGCATATGAGGGGCGGCACGGTTCACTAAACCCACGGTTCGGTTCGTATCACGGTTTTAGGCTCACGGTTTTCCGTTCTGTACGGTTCTTGTTGTTTTTTTCTTTTAATCCAGAAATGTACTTCAGCATATGATATATTATTTATCCACAATTTAGGATACAGTATTTAAAAAAAAATTGTTATATCATATAATCATGCACAAACTGAACTTGACCATCTCTGAGGAAAGTGATATTTTGATACAGCAAGAGAGAAGACATTGACATGCTTTTCATTTATTTGGCAAAAAAAGGAGAATGTGTATTGTTATCTCTACAGGAACTCATGTGCCTTTTTAGCACACAAAGATTGAACTGAAGAATTCACTTGCGTTTTAAACTTCAGTGTAGCTTTAAGCCTCGTTTATACACGACACTAAATATAAAGCATTTTAGTTGTAGTTTCATGTTTAGAAATTTCCACAGAATAATGCCTGTGAAATCAAATCATGGATGTGTCAAAGCATACCCACAAAAACAATACCCTTAGGCGATGATATGCACATCACCATAACATTAGAGCAACTTATGTAATGCTAGCCTGGATGCCAGCCGAATTTAGCCCCACCCACAACATTTTTAGGTCGGGCAATACGGTCTGGCCTTTCTCCATAGAGGAGTAATTATCCCCGAACAGAAACTGACCAATGAGATCATCAGGGCGGGCTTTAGACGATGACGGACAGATGATCAACAGAAACTGACCAATGAGATCATCAGGGCGGGCTTTAGACGATGACGGACAGATGATCAACAGAAACTGACCAATGAGATCATCAGGGCGGGCTTTAGACGATGACGGACAGATGATCAACAGTAATCATCACGTCATCAAAGGGGCTTGGATTATATATGTCTGAATCCTAAACGGAGAGCTTGTTTGTATCTGCATCACCATCTCAATTTCTCTCAGAAATGATGATCATGTTGGGTAAGTACTCTGTGTATCTTTAATTTATTTTACAACACTGGCAAAGATCGTGTATTCCAGCCTGATTCCAGCGCACGTGCAGACAGGGTTGCCAAGTTTTTACAACAAAACGCGCCATCTACTAGCCCTAATAGCTTCTCGGGGGGTTCTCCGGGGAAAAAATGGCATTTGGGGGGTAAAATGTGTGTTAGTTTGGCAAGGTTGCTGCTAAAATTCGCACTCAAGGGTCTATATATCACATAATAGTCGCTTCAACCCGCGGAAAAAACGCGGACTTGGCAACACAGTGGAGTTGAACTCTGTTGACATTTGACAATGCGTCCCTTCGTTGCTCTGATTGGTTGTAGGTCTATCCAATTGATGTCTTTCCTGGTTCGGTTGAAACACGCCTCATAATCACAGCCCAATGATCAGTTTCAGACTCATATTCTGACTAGAATTGAGTATGACCACGTCAGGCTAATGTAATGCTACAATATGAATGCAAAACCAGTGTCACTTGTGCATAAAGTCCAGTGCAGGATGACTTTATCTAGAAATAACATAGTTATAACACTAATTTCTTATATTTTTCTGTTATTTACCTAACATTTCCTGAATATTTTAATGCCATAACACTTTAAAAAAAAAAAAACATGGTATATTATCATTATAATAATCCACAGTATTTGAGGTATCTTGGATTAGCTACCATTCAAGAGTTCGGAATGAGTACAATTTCGGTCTCTTATGCTCACCAAGTTTGCCTTTAAGCATTTAAGTCCATAAAAGTGCATCTATCCATCATATAACTGCTCCACACGGCTCCGGAAGGGTTAATAAAAGGTTAATAAATAACATAGCTAACAAACATAGCTTAACATAGAATAACATAGCTTTCTAAAGGCGCACATGTATAAGAAAAATGTAAAACGTAATAAAGTAAATTATCTAGCTTCCACCAGATCGCCTTCAGTATTCCACTTATGGAAAAAGTGCAGTGCCTCTTACGACTAGTGTCTGACGACATTGCACACCAGTTACATTTTTTTCTGATCTGGTGGAAGCTAGTTACTTTAGTCTTAAGTTTTAAATATGTATATCTTTCTTACACAAACGCACCACTTCACTTCAGAAGGCCTTTATTAACCCACCGGAGCCGTGTGGGAGCAGTTATATGATGGATGGATGCACCTTTAGGATGGATAGATGCACTTTTATGGACTTCATAAATGAGACAACAAGTCACTGCCATTGGAAGAGCCAGTACTTTTTTAATTTAACTCTGATTGTGTTCGTCTGAAAGAAGAATGTCATACACTGACTAGAGGGAGAGTAAATTAGGCAAATTTTCATTTTTAGGTAAACTAACGGTTTAAGAGAGATTTCTGATTATTATCGGTGTTGAAAACAGTTCATATTTTGGTGCAAACTGTGATGCATTATATTCTTAATGATTCCTTGATGAACAGAAAGCTCAAAAGAACAGCATGTATTTGAAATAGAAAGCTTTGGTAACATCATAAATGGCATTATTGATCACATTTGATGCACCGTTGCTGGAAAAAGCATATATTAAAATACTTTGCCACCAATATTAACATTTTGGACGATATTGATACCAATACCAATAATTATATATATTTGAAAGTTGATAACTGATTTATTGGCCAAAAAATCTAAACCCAAATTTTAATATAATTTTTAAAGCCTGATTACAAACTCAAGTCTCACAATTTAAAAGCATGTCTCAAGCACACAATTATAATGTGCTCAATATGATTTTATGCAGCCGATATGACAGATATGTCACACTGTATATTACTTTTTTGAACCGATTTCAATCATATTTCAAGTAATTCATAACCATCATGATGAACAGTGCGCTCAGCTGAACGAAATAATACATTATTAATCAGCTTTAATATAATATTGGACATATCGGGCCAATAACGGTAACATTAAAAAATGTACATATATCGGCACATAATGATATGATGGCTGATATATCGTGTGGTAAGAAAAGGCATTTATTATTAGCATTTAAATGTAGTGATGCACTGGGATTTTTTTGCAGCAATAGCATCGCCAAGCAAAATAACAAAAATAATAATAATTGTTTTCGAACAGGTTTCCCAAACAGTCCGCCTCAAAACTCACAATATATAGTTTTTGCATGCATATTAAGCATTAGCTTCAATCTGGATTTAGATGTTGCATTGTCATGGTATGCATTGGCAAATCCAACAACATACTTTACATAAATGCACTAACACAGACTGAATTAAAATGCAGAGCTGGTTCCTTTTATGATCCGTTTGTGACTCTGAAAACAGACAGAGCTTATCTGTGCAGAGACGGCCTGTGAATGTTTGTATTGCGCTCTTTAGGTGTTCCACCCTTCCTGTTTCAGTCTCTCCAAAGCAAACCTGCACTCCTCCATCAGATAAGACTCAATCCAACCACCTGAAAGACTTCGGCTCTGTTTGAGGCAGTCAAACACACGGCAAAAATAGAGTGAAGTGATGGAAGTCTCCTCAGGTCACCGGCAGGTTTCATAAATGGACGAAATTGAAAACGCCCATGGAAAAAAACACTCACGAGGAGGAGGTAAAGAAAGGCGGAGGACTCTAACTCACTTTTTAAAAGTCTGGTAATAAATAAAGCAATTGCCTTGCAGGAAAAAACAAGCAAAAGAGTCCCGACTGCTCATTACAGAGTGAATTTACACCTTTCTGCAACCCGTACAGTTCAAGGCTCTGCATATGAAGGGTGTTTAAATATCCATTAGACACCATAATTTGTCAGGCACAGCCCTACGGGCTAAAGATGAGAGAAAAACACGGCGTGATGGGAAGGGTGGGAGAGGGTCCCTCAAACACACATTGTGGTGTGTACACACCCTGTAGCAGAAGCGGAGAATAAATGAAGCGCGGAGACCTCAGGCAGTGTCACAGTCACTGAGTTAATGTACACTTGGAGATGCGATGCACAACGCTTGAGGCTCAATAATACTCATTTAGAATTAGGACTAACTCAACTCTTCCTGATAAACGCATCGTAAGACATTAAAGTCCGTTTCTGAATCAAAGATGCTCATGTTGACCCTTCTAACGCATTCAAATGGATTATTCAAATATATTTTTTTCAATCCACAGCAGACGCTATGACCAAAATCTTGTATTATGGCACAAATCATTTCATTTTCCAGTAGCAACACTAAAAAATGCTGTTTTGTTGTGTTGAAAATGGACAAACCAGAAATTGGGTTGTTTGAATGGGTCCGTTCACTAGGTTCAAACAACCCAATTTCTGGTTTGTCCATTTTTAACCCAACTTGGGTTGTTTTTAACCCAGCATTTTTTAGAGTGAAGAGATATATATGGTGCGGCTACTTTTTAATCAAAAATTAAAAACTTAATGTTTTTAACAGTAACAACAAATTACAGAAACGAAAATAAAAATGTATCAATTGTTGTTATGTATTGTATAATGTATTTATTTAATAATAATAATAATAATAATAATAATACACAACAAATAGGGTTATATTATTAATAATTAGTTTTATTTAATGTAGTACTGCATTTTTTATTCTAAGTGAATAATTAAACTCCAAAATGTTTTATTATTATTAGAAGTTACCAGTAGAATTATAATAATAATAATAATAATAATAATAATAATAATAATGTGATAATATTACATATATTAAATAATAAATGCACATTTTTTAAACAATGTTTAACAACAACAATAAATAATAATAAAAATAATTACTTGTTTTAATTGATTAATCAATCAATTATTCAATTAATAGTTGTCTTGTATTAAAATATTATTATTTATAATATTATACATTGCATCACGTAGTAACATCTTTAATGCTTTTGACTTAAATTAATAAACTCCAAAAAGTATTATTATTAACAATGATAATAATAACAACAATATAAATTATTGTTATTAGGTATTATATTATACATTTTTATTAATGATAATAGCATTTTATTACACTTGGTGCTACATTTTTTTTCTAGTGAATAAACCAAAAGTTGTTGTTTTTTATTATTACATATATATTACATAATCATGTAGTTATGCACATTTTTATTCTATTGACTAACATACTTTATAAAACACATTTTTCACATTTTAAACTTCACTGACAAACCAAAAGGCAAGAAGATTCATACGAGATTAATTATACGTGGCACGAATATAAATATAATTTTTAGCTTTGTGTCAAGATTTTCTATAATCCCGACATATCATCTCACGGTATGAACACAATCTTTTTCTCCCATTGTGGTGTGTATGGTCATTTCACCCAGCCCTATTTTGGTGACCCACAAAACAACACCCTAGTCAATTTTTGTTCCTTTGCTGCCTCCATTTCACAGCCTCTACAGGCCATTACACTTTTAATAATGCAACCCTGGCTCATTCTCCCTCCCATGACGCACGGCACAGCTCACCGGCAACACCTGTGATCTCGCAGGCCGTAAAACCGAATAAACAACTCGCAGTCTCTCGCTCTGTGCTGAAATCATTCTCCCGTCTCTCTGGGTTGTGGCTAGCGCTCTCTGGAGAAGCCCTATAAAAGCCGAGCCCCAAACCATCGCTCCGATACAGGTTTCTGTTGAATTACACCGCAATTTGCTCCGCCGTTTACAAGCGCGACTATCGACGTTGACGTTTTTCTGCCTTGGTGACCACTGACAAGCTGGCAGGTAGTAAACGGAAGCTGGCAGGCCAGACACAGCAGTGTGATAAAACACAAAAGCTTACACTTGTAGAGGAGTTTAATGTGACAAAACGCAAGGACGAGCGATAAAAGGGAAATTTCCCTGGTGTAACTGAAATAAATGTTGCTTAATTTCGATCTTGTGTCCAAAACTGCATTAAGCAACAATAAATAAAACAATACATCATACGTTTATAGTTGGTTAAACACCAACTGAATAATAGCATCATCTTCCATTTGTAAATGAGTGCATATTACAAAACCCTTAAGCAATAATCGAGCAGTCAGATACAAATGGCCCACATTCAAAGTAACACTTTGTGGATAACTGGATAATACGATGGCAGATAGGCAGATTTATACGAACTAGGGCCGGGACTCGATTAAAAAAATGTATCTAATTAATTAGATTCTTTGTAATTAATTAATCGAAATTAATCGCATTATAATTGCATATAAATATTTGACCTGAAAACAGTGAGAAGTAATTTTTCACATGTATTTTTAGTATACTGAATACATAAGCTTAATCAACAAAATATTGTTTATTTATTTCAGTCCAGCAGTCCAGCGCAATGTTTGCCATTAAGTGTAGCAAAAGCGTATTTGTGATATCTGAGGCTCGATGTGCTGCGGTGATACGCTAACTCCTTGTTGTATAGCTTGCACACAACCATGCTCTTGTCGACGCTTCCATCCTTTCGTTTTTTAAAACAAAATGTCCCATCCACAAGGCCAAGCAAAGCGGTCTCATCAGCTTCTTCGTTCTTGTTCACTATGGCTGCGTCCGAAAATTGGAAAATGCTGCCTTCGGAGTACACATTTCGAGGCAGGAAGGCATTAAGCTGCGTCCGAATCTAATGTTTGCTTCACTTCCTGTCTCCTGAGATACCTTCATCTGATCGATTTTTGAAGTCAGCATACATGTATCCTTCGTTGCCTTTGGTATCCCACAATCCTGTGCTTTCCATTTAGTGACAGTTGAACTGGGGAAAAAAGATGGCATCCGAAAGTTGCGTTTGCTGGTCAGTTTGTGTGTAAATGTATGTTTTTAACCAATATTTTCCACTTATGATGTAATTTCCAGCGAGAAATCACTACTGTAGTAATTAAATATGTGTTTAGTTCTCACCAAAGCTCTCTCTATTTTGCTGTAGATCATTAAACTGTTACACTGCCTTAGAAGTCTGTCCGAAATCAGTTTTGTGAGGTGGCTTTATGCACAAAACGCTGCCTTACAAGTCATTGCCTGATGAGGCAGCGAGGCAACGAGACAGCAGCCTAGGTTTTCGGACGCAGCCTACGGTTTGTTGTTGCCGTGACTCGTGAGCGCTAGTTGGTGTTCCAGTATAATCGGTCCGTCGAAACTCATTCATTGAAACGTTCCACGGTGCAAAAATAAGTGTGGTTGAAATTATGTTCTTTATTTTTTGCGTAATTAATCTTAATTAACGCGTTAAAGTCCCGTAAGTAATTTATCTTAATTAACACGTTAAAGTCCCGGCCCTAATACGAACACAAAGGTCCGGGGTTCAAATCCTGTCAATGGTTTATACCTCGCCCTATTTTCTGTGTGTGAGAAATGCAATGAAAGAAAAAGAACAAGACAGGATTGACAGTCTTTATCAGGCATAACGTAAGACAGAAAGATCTGCATTGCACTGGAATAACATGATCTAGCAGTGTGTGAACACAAAGTATTCACAGGAAACTTATTTGCGTCTCAACACCCGTGTCAATAAACCATTAGCTTTCTCCCCAAAGCCGCTTATAATAATGATCATGACATGGAGCCCAAAAAAACAGCATGTTTTCTTAAAAAATGCGATGGAATATGCAGGATATTTATGCAGTTTTATGCAATGAAATCGACAGGAACTTGCAAAAACTGCAGTTTGATGAAAAAGAGAAAAAACGGACTCCCCCAACACCCTGTTCTCACTAGGGTACTACCTTAATGTAAAGAGTAATTTCTTATTAATTCCTATGATAAGCAAGCACACAACATCACAGAAAGGGCTGAAAATGAAATCCTAAACAATGATAATAATGGCAGATGTCCGACTTTAATAATTGCAACTCAAACGTCATTTAGAAAATAAATCCTGTCTGAATAGTGATAACATACAGTTAAAGCCAGGTTCACACTGTATGTTTCTGGCCACAATTTGGTCGTCTGAGGCAAATTAAAGGGGTGGTAAAATACGATTTAACTTTTCTAACTTTAGCTAGTGTGTAATGTCGCTGTTTGAGCATAAACAACATCTGCAAAGTTACAGAGCTCAAAGCTCAAAGCAAAGGGAGATATTTGCTTTTAAAGAAATACATTTCTAAGGACTACAGCAAACGGCCGGTTGGGAACTACAACCTTTTCCTCCAGACTCGCTGCCATCAGCAGGTACAATATTTACATAAACCTCTCCTCCGAGAATATTAAATAAGGAGGACAAGGCCATTTTATATTGCTGTGGAGAAGAGTAGGCTGGAGTGTGCTAGGTGGTTAGCGAATCACAACACAGCTGGGCCAGATAACCAATCAGAGCCCATTGCATATCTTTAGGGACCGGCTTCATAGAACCAGAAAACCATCAGACTATTTCTACCAGGAGGGACAGAGTAGTGTACAATAAAAGTAAAATATTCGGGCTGTGTATTGCCAAGAATCTGGCAAAACGATACATTTCACGATACAGGGGTTACGATACGATATATTGTGAGAGAAAAAAATCTTTTTTTTTAGAAAGATTAATTTAAAGAACACAATTACTAAGTAAGTAACTGTTTTATTTAATTAATACAGTATCATTTATATCACTATTTTGTGCAATCTAAGTCAAGGGAAATAGTAAAGTGACTGCAGGATTCTTATGTCTACATGTTTTAAAGGTTCACAGTATGGCAGTTTTTCATTTCTAAACTCTTAACTATTCAGCAGCAGAAAGTGCATAGTTCTTCATTCCATGACTGAATGACTGTTTGTTTTATATTTAATACTGTAAAGCGGTTTTCTTTAACGCAGTCTATTGTATAAAGTGCCATTTCAAGTAGGCTCCTGAACTGCAGAGCTGGTCATCATATCCACATCGCTATGCTATCAGATGCTTTCGTTCTGCCACAGGTGTCAGTTTTGGAGTGTGTTTATTTTGTTACCGAGAGGAAAATGTGCTTTACATATTCTGTCGAAACACTTCTCAGCAACGCGGATGACGTCAGGATGTTAAGTGAGCTCTCAGATTTAATGCTTCCAGAGTACTGGATTTTAACTTGGCCTATTTTGCAAACAAAATGACTCTTGTCGATTTCCTTGGTGGCTGAAGCCAAAATGAATAATTCTATCGCCTTGTGAGGTTTGCTAATGCTAATGCACACACACACACACACACACACACACACATTCACCTTGCGCTTCTCCGGCTACGCGCTTCAGTTACGTTCTGAGATAACACTGCCATATAGCGGATGGGTTGTATACAGTCTGTGGTTTAATTCGAACACAAAGCCACGAATCTTGATGTAAATAAATAAATAAATATCAATACAGTATCACAAACAAAATATTGCGATACTCATGTGTATCGATATTTTCTTACACCCCTATAAAATATATGAAAAACAATGCAATTTTTTTTAAAACGAAGCATGAACACATGTTACAGTGCACCCCGCAAACACAATCAAGCCTTCGAAAGAATGTGTTTTACCACCCCTAAAAAAAAATTACAAAAATTAAATAAACGGTTCCTCTGACCCTAAGCTAAAATCTGTAGTGTTTGGTGGTTTATGACATGTTCACCGACAGCCAACTAATAACCGATGCAATAAAATTTTACCTCCGACAAACTTCTCTCAGTGTCATAAGGCACTGAGCACAAGTTTAATCCCTTACCTTCATCAAAGTCAGCATCGTCCTCCGTGTGTTGAGGGAAAGGGAAGCAGTTGGTGATCTCCAGCCGGTCCTCCACCACCAGCCCCAGCAGCACCCCCTGCACCACCTCACTGCCCTGACCTTCCTCCTGGTAATGCTTGATGATCTTCATCACCACCTGAAACACAACAAACACATGCTTGAAGATCTGCGAACACTCACACTTGAGTTGAGGCTTTTCATACGAGAACTAGTTAACCCTATTTCATTCTAAACCCTGTAACCTGCTTATAATGCTGGCGTTTCACATTGAATATTTCTAAATCCTGTATATGCGATATTTAACATTTTGCCAAAAGTATTGGGACGCCCCTCCAAATCACTGAATTCAGGTGTTCAATCACTTCATAGCCAAAAGTGTATAAATCAAGCACTTGGCCTGCAGACGCTTCTACACACATTAGTGAAAGAATGGGTCGTTCTCAGGAGCTCAGTGAACTCAAGCGTGGTGCCGTGATCGGTTGCCACCTGTGATATAAGTCCATTCCTGACATTTCCTTACTACTAAATATTCCACGCTCAACTTTTAGTGGGATTATAACAAAGTGGAAGCCATTGGGAACAACAGCAACTCAGCCACAAAGTGGTAGGTTAGGTAAAATCATAGAGTGGGGTCAGCACATGCTGAGGGTCACAGTGTGCAGAAGTCACCAACTTTCTGCAGAGTCAAAAGCTCCAGACTTCCAAACTTCTGTGGCCTTCAGATGAGCTCAAGAACAGCGTAGAGAGCTTCATGGAATGGGTTTCCATGGCCGAGCAGCTCATCCAAGCCTTACATCACCAAATGCAATGCAAAGCATGGGATGCAGTGGAGTAAAGCAGCCGCCACTGGACTCTAGAGCAGTGAGACGTGTTCTCTGAGTGACCAATCACGCTTCAGTCTGACAATCCCATGGACGAGTCTGACCGCATTGTGCCAAGTGTAAAGTTTGGTGGAGGGGGGGTTATGGGGTGGGGATTTTTTTCCCAGGAGTTTGGCTTGGCCTGTTAGTTCTTAATCTTAAATGCTTCAGCATACCAAGACAATTTTTATGCTCCCAACTTTATAGGAACAGTTTGAGGACGGCCCCTTCGTGTCCCAACATGACTGCGCTCCAGTGCACAAAGCGTCGGTCCATAAAGACATGGATGGGTGACTTTGGTGTGGAGGAACTTGACTGTCCTGACCTCAAGCCGATAGAACACCTTTGGGATGAATTATAATAAAAATAAGAATCTCTTACATTGTAATCCTTTTATTTTTAATATCTGGCATGTGAATGTGCTGCCCTTAAATTATCTTATATTTTTTAAATCCTGTTTAAAACATAAAAACATTATTTCTGCATTTGTAACAGCAGGTTAAACTCATTCATGTCCCTCTGAGCTCAGTAAACAGCCTGTGTAAAGGATCTAAATCCACTTCAGACGCAGATTCAGTGTTTCCTCTACAGGGCAAAGATAGATTTTGTTGATACTGATTTCATTTGATTGGAAATAGCCCTGTTGTGTATAATTATTATAAATTGAATTTACTGATAGAATGTGAGAATTTGATAGAAAAGATGATGCATACATCTAAATGCAGATATGCACATGTATACTAATCAAATTGATTATAGTTTTAGATTATTTATTTATTTTTTAACATGGCAAATAGAATAAATAAAGAGCTAGTATCCAGACATTTGACTGGTAGTGTGCTAATATATCATGAGAATAGTCCAGAGTATAAATGATAAAGGGGTGGACATTTGATGGGATTCCTGGAAATGTGATGAAAGGAATATGGTAGCCGGTGGATTAGGGACAAAATAGAGCTTAATCTTTAATCCGTAAACTTTAATACTGATCATAACCATTTGGAATTAGAAATGTCCCCTACAGATAACAGATGAGGACAGATAGAGAATGGGAAAATCCGAGCGGGCAGAAGTAATAACAGAGGATGAAATACCACAGGTGAGGAGTAAAGCATCCCACACGGCTGCGATAAGCTCAATGGCAGAGCGAAGCGCCACGTTTTTATAGAAAAATCTAATTCATCTTCAGCCGAGCAGAGCAGGGGCTGGAATCTGTCGACAAAGCAGTATCGATCCCCGAGTCCAGGACGCCTGGCATCTAACGCAATAATAGATTTTCAGTTGTGACCACCAGCAGGCACAACCTTATTTAAATCCTAACAACAACAACAAAAAATGTCTTCTGTTAAAACCTCAAAGGTGTCAAATAAAAATATGTGAGGGATAAACTCGTGCACTGTGTTCATTGGACCAGCACTGAAAGGTCAGGAGGGCCCAAAGGAAAGACATGGTTAACAAGAACCTTTGACATAGGCCTGTGCTTAAGTCTCCTAACGCTTAACCAGGATTAAGGAACCAATGTGGGATCAATACAACACACCATCCATTCATCTTCAAAGACTGACCCTCATCGAGAGCCGGTGCTTGGAAGCAATTTCTGAGAGTTAAAAAGACTTACAAGCACAATCTACAGTTCTCATAGTGGAAGATCCCAAACACCTTCCTGACATTCACTGGGAAGGTCCAAAATGACTAGAATAGAATAGAATAGAATAGAATAGAATAGAATAGAATAGAATAGAATAGAATAGAATAGAATAGAATAGAATAGAATAGAATAGAATATTGGGTCATCTAAATAGAATAGAATAGAATAGAATAGAATAGAATAGAATAGAATAGAATAGAATAGAATAGAATAGAATAGAATAGAATAGAATAGAATATTGGGTCATCTAAATAGAATAGAATATTGGGTCATCTAAATAGAATAGAATAGAATAGAATAGAATAGAATAGAATAGAATAGAATATTGGGTCATCTAAATAGAATAGAATAGAATAGAATAGAATAGAATAGAATAGAATAGAATAGAATAGAATAGAATATTGGGTCATCAGAATAGAATAGAATAGAATAGAATAGAATAGAATAGAATAGAATAGAATAGAATAGAATAAAATAGAATAGAATAGAATAGAATAGAATATTGGGTCATCTAAATAGAATAGAATATTGGGTCATCTAAATAGAATAGAATAGAATAGAATAGAATAGAATAGAATAGAATAGAATAGAATAGAATAGAATAGAATAGAATAGAATAGAATATTGGGTCATCTAAATAGAATAGAATAGAATAGAATAGAATAGAATAGAATAGAATAGAATAGAATAGAATAGAATAGAATAGAATAGAATATTGGGTCATCAGAATAGAATAGAATAGAATAGAATAGAATAGAATAGAATAGAATAGAATAGAATAGAATATTGGGTCATCTAAATAGAATAGAATAGAATATTGGGTCATCTAAATAGAATAGAATAGAATAGAATAGAATAGAATAGAATAGAATAGAATAGAATAGAATAGAATAGAATAGAATATTGGGTCATCTAAATAGAATAGAATAGAATAGAATAGAATAGAATAGAATAGAATAGAATAGAATAGACTATTGGGTCATCTAAATAGAATAGAATAGAATAGAATAGAATAGAATAGAATAGAATAGAATAGAATAGAATAGAATAGACTATTGGGTCATCTAAATAGAATAGAATAGAATAGAATAGAATAGAATAGAATAGAATAGAATAGAATAGACTATTGGGTCATCTAAATAGAATAGAATAGAATAGAATAGAATAGAATAGAATAGAATAGAATAGAATAGAATAGAATAGAATAGAATAGAATATTGGGTCATCTAAATAGAATAGAATAGAATAGAATAGAATAGAATAGAATAGAATAGAATAGAATAGAATAGAAAAATGAAAATAAAAAAATATTCTATTCAAGGATAGAATAGAATAAAATATAAGAGAATAAAGTAAAGTAAAAAAAGATCTGATAAGATAAAATAAGAAAATTGACAGAGCCTGCAAGAGTTGACAAATCAGCCCAAAGAACTTTATTAATGAAATTGACTGTAACTTCACAGGTCCAGTTTTATTTCTAGAACCATCCTAATTATTAGACCTGGGGATCCTGACAGCAAACATTCGTGGCCTTAATGCCCTAACGAGAGCTAGCTCTATGACTGATTGTAAGCTGGCAGGGGTCTTGAATTCCCGTTGTCAGTTGATGGCCGCATTGGTGGGTTGCCATCTGGTTATCAATAAAACTGACAGCTCGTGAATAAGCAAGCGCTTAGGCCATTAGGCAAGACTCCAGCAGGCCAAAGAGCAGTACTCGCTGCTTTATTCATAAAAAAAATTATTCACAATATTTGGTTTCATTTGTACTTGCGTCAACTAAAGTTGTACTTGTGCTCACTATAATAATATGCCATGTTTGTCAGAGTAACACTGACTAAAAGTAACGAATATGATGTGAAAAAATATTGACTCAATTTAACGTACATTTTCAACAAGACAAAAACTATGACCAAAGATTAAAAATGTAAATCCAGAGCCATGCAAACACATCTATGTAACCTTGTAGAAAATATAAGTGCTGAACTGGCACACCAGAATCAAATGGGGCGATCCATTGATATTACCATTGTTTCCACAGATAATTCAATAGATTGTTCCATTAAATTATAATTTAGTTGATATTAGATGGGGGGGGGGGTCAAACTGGGGTCAAAACGGATGAAGTCTACTGAATATTCTGTTTCATTTCTAAATGTTTTCTCTCCTTTCTTACTATATATATATATTTCAGAATTGTATGTTTGCTTTGTATGTTTCTAGTGAGTCCCTTTATCTCACTCACTGGTAGCCTGACAAGCCTGACCCACATCAAGATGTTTGGTCTGGAAACTCACCATTGACGGCTCAATCCGAGGGGCGGATAAACGGTCGTCTTTCAAACTCCCTCTGCACGCGATAGGATAGCGCTACAACCAACCAGAGCAACGAAGGGGAAGCAGAGCTCGCTGACTGATTAAACATTCACCGTATCCGGTCGGCTAAACTACAAACACATCTTCCCGCTCTTTGTTCTTTTCTCAGAGAAAAGCTTAACTCAAGTCTTCCAGAGTCGCGGTCAGAGCGGATTCGAAAGACCGCCACCGTTCGCCAGTTTCTGTGTTAACTAGAAGCACGCAAACGCAACTCGGCCGTCGTCATTATGGCCCCGCCCACCGACTCTATACACGATGTGATTGTGCCGTCCAGATTTTGAGGAATACAGCTCAGAATGGTATTGAGAGTGCCTAGACGACACTTGCGGGCAAATTAAATTTGCTGTCGCTAGGGTGCGTCTAGATTTCTAGGCTAACTCACTGGGGTTTTAAGGCCGTTCTTAATGCAGTACGTAAGCTGCTTACATACATTTATTGTGAAAATTGCTTATACAAATAACTTTTACTTGGAAAAATATTCTTCAGGTTTTTACATACAACATTAAGTACAGTCTTGCATTTATAATGTCACACTTACTATTCATCTTAAATGTTTTTTCATACATAAAAATAGATGGATTTTAGGATGGGGGTCCATTCATAAAGGATTATTTTACATTTGCACCATAAAGTTTAAAAACCCCTGTATTAGATAACACTATATGGTAGCCCCGGCTAAATGACAAAGTGAAGTGTGGATGTTTGCCCTTCACAAAAAGGACTGAAAGATTTAAAAATAAAGCAAAGAACGTCCAGAGAGGAAAACAGCAGCATGACCGGATGTGTCAAGTTTCGACAAAGCCTTTGCTCATCGTCTTAGTGGGACAAGGTGACTGCAAGAACGACAGGGCAAGTGGCATTCACAGATCGAAAAGAGAGTGATTTCTAACCCAAGCCGAAGTCACCGGGGATCCAGAGTGAGAATGAGGTAGGCATTGAGCGCCAGTCCCTGTAGTCCATCTGTCAAGCGCGCTGCAAATCAGACACAGCAAAGTCACGAGGAAAAGCAGCAAGAGTCTTCGGCGAGGTGCACACCAATCAGCTTCCCTGAGGAAGACGACCGACGACCTCAGATGAGTTTCCAGAAGATGGACATCTACTTTGGCCACATTTGCACTGCATGGTTCAAGTGACTCAAGTTTTTCCTCTCATGTGGCAAAGATCGGATATGACCAAGCGGCAACCTCCTATCTCTATTGAAGCCAATTCGGAAGTGATGTAAACTGTAATTCCTCAACTGGCCACTAGGGAAAGGCTGCAGAAGGAGCAGAATCTCATAGAGCCTCATGTTAAAATTCCCAACTTACAGCAGAAAAAAACATTTACACCCTGGTACAAATTGTGGTTTTGGTCTATATGGCTTATTTGTCCCTTCATGACAACTGTGAGAGGGGTGAATTTTTTTATAAGTCATTCGTTTACATTATATAATAACCTATATATGCCTACACTGTAAAAAAAAATGTGTTGGTTTTTGTTGGTTTAACTTTAAATTTTAAGTCAACCAGGTTACTTACTTTTTTGAGTTTATTGAAATTAAAAATTATAGTTGATACAAAGAAGGAAATTGGTTTAATAAATAGAAACTCAAAATATTATTGTATCTGAACCACATATAAATGTGATAAATCATGAAAATAGCACAATTTGGCTGCGTCATCTCAAATAAAACACACAATTACCCAATATGCTTACAAAATCTTTTATTAATATTTGAGTAAAGGTTGTCGATTCTCAAAAATGTTCCTTGTAATAACTAAAAAAAATTATTTGAATTAACTAAAAATTAAGGCAACTAGGTAACTTTTTTTTATTTATTTTTATTACAGTGTAGTCATTGCGTCACATAAGCTCCGCCCATGTCCCGCCTCTTTGCCCATTTTCTGTTATCCGGAAGTGACGCACTGGCAAAATGGCAATGGCCAGCCCGCCCCTACTTTACGCTTCAGAACGGCTTACCAGAATCCTACGGGTGACGTCACGGACACTACGTCCATATTTTTTTTACAGTTTATAGATATGACATGTGAACGTGTAAACGGGAAAAAACGCACGGATTCCAATATCCTCAGATCGGATTCAGGCCTCACTCATATGTGGTAATAAATCCGATATGAATCAGATACGTGGGTTTGCGTCTGCTGTGTAAGAGTCGTACGTCATTGAAAAAGGGACGGAGGTGAATGACGTCAACTCAAGTGGACACGAAATACGATCAAGGGCCATTGTTGCCGCGGTTTTCCTTCGGAATTGGGCAACTTTAACACAGTTTTGCGATACAATTGGGCGGGTTTTGTTGTGAAAACCTGGCAACCCGGTCAAGACCTCTCCTCTTTTTCCCTGCTTTATGAGAGAAATGTTTTGCTGACCTTTAAAGATAGTGTGGAAAAGTGTGGAAAGCAAAACATACTATAATCTTTTTTGTCTGCGTTCATTGCATATCGTGTCGTTTTACTTTCTTTTCCGGTTAAGAACGTCTTGGGCAAAGACCGGCAAAGATTGTTTATTCCAGCCTGATTTCAGTGCACGTGCAGACAGGGTTGCCAAGTTTTTACAACAAAACCCACCAACTACTAGCTCTAAACAATAGCTTCTCGGGGGGTTCTCCGGAGGCGTTTGGGGGGTAAAATGTGTGTTATTTTGGCAAGGTTGCTGCTAAAACTCGCACTCATGGGTCTATATACAGGGTATATGCAGGAATCCTGAAGTTAATTTCAAGACCTTTTTAAGACTTTTTAAAGACCTTCTCAAAATATTTTAAGACCTCATCGCACTTTCTAATCGGCAACAAACCTTTAATAAACAGTTGTAGTCGAATGTAGACTTAAAATCTCCATCGTATGCCAATTTTGTATCGTTTATATTGCATATCAGTTTCGCAACGTATGGAGGGCGACACATTACCTAACTGCGCATTTCGCAAAATACATGACATCACCCGTAGACAGCACTCGCCAGGGATGGAAATTAACTTTTATCAAAGTCTACCACTCAATGTTTTTACCAGCCACTTTTTTGTTTTTAACCGACAATGTATAACTGCACGTGAAAATTAATACTACAAGCTCTACAATACTTAAGCAGTTTATTTAATCTCAAGTCTCAATGAAATTTTGAAATTTCATTTTGACATTTTCACAATGATTTGTGGTCTTTATGGTTTCCAGTTTTATGGTTTTTAGTCCCAACAATGAAACGTTTCGTTCTGGCATTCGTTGACAACATACTGAGCAGAACATTGTCAGTAGGGATGCACCGAAATCAAAATTCTTGGCCGAAAAAAAGAAAAAAAAAGAAACCAAAGCCGAAAACTGAAAAATAAAATTCAAACTAAAATGTTTAACTCTACCTCACTCATGTGTACATTAAGTAATAATGTACATGCCTACTGGCCTGCATAAATTGAATAAAGTAATCAAATGTAAAATAACTGCATATTTAACTGTTTAAATGAAAGATTAATCCTTATTAAACTTACAAAAGCTATTCAATCAAGAGCATTGTTTAATGTCAAACTAAATATAAGGACATCACTCAGGCAGCAGTAAAGGCTACTGCGCCTTTAAGACCTGAGGCAGGGATATGCTCGTCTTTCTCGACTGTGCATACTATACAGTTCACTTAAGGCATATTCAGACTATGACTGCTAGGATACTCAAGATGGACATGTTGACATACTTCTTGTGCGAGTTTGTCCGTTTTAAGCGCAAGACTTGAAAGAGAACTCAATATTTGCGCGCTGTGAGACGAGCGCGCGCTCTCGGATGATGCACAGCGTCAGATCTTCTCTCAGCGCGCGCGAGTCTCAGCGCGTCTTCACGCGAGTGATGACGGAGAAAACGACTGGTCATATGCTCACATACAGCAGCACTCGCATGCATTGAACAAAGTTTACAAAGAGGTGAAACAGCTCGGTAGGTGAAGCGAGTTTACCCGCCACAACTCAAAATCAGCCGCATTTGGCTGGTGGTGCTAATTTCCATCCCTGGCGCAGCGCTCCGAGCCGATCTCAGACTGAGCGCCCCGTTGTTTTTTTAATACTTATGGGGATGAAAATAAATATATTCATAAATCCTTTTTGGAGTCAAACTCTTTTGACAAAGCTTGAACAAAATACTTTCAAAATTTAAGACTTTATAAAGCCGTGATAAGACTTTTTAATACTTTATAAGGGTCTTAATTTTCCCAAAATTGATTTATCACCTTTTAAGACTTTTCAAGACCCCGCGGATACCCTGATATATCACATAATAGTCGCTTCAACCAGCGGACATAGAAAATAACCTGCGTGGGAAAAAACGCGGACTTGGCAACACAGTGCAGTTGAACTCTGTTGACATTTGACAATGCATCGCTTCGTTGCTCTGATTGTTTGTAGCTCTATCCAACTGAGGTCTTTCCTGGTTGGGTTAAAACATGCCCCATAATCACAGCCCAATGAGCATCAGACTCATATTCTGACTAGATTTGAGTATGACCACGTCAGGCTAGCTTTGACACAATCGTGATTGTAAAAGCGCTATATAAATAAAGTTGATTGATTGATTGTATCATTAAATTATTTTATTTTTTTACAACACCGGCAAAGATCGTTTATTCCAGCGCATGTGCAGACAGGGTTGCCAAGTTTTTACAACAAAACCCGCCAACTACTAGCCCTAAACAATAGCTTCTGGGGGGGGGGGGGGTTCTCTGGGAAAAAATGCCGTTTGGGGGTAAAATGTGTGTTATTTTGGCAAGGTGTTCTGCTAAAATTCGCACTCATGGGTCTATATATCACATAAAAGTCGCTTCAACCCGCGGACATAGAAAATAACCTGCGTGGGAAAAAACGCAGACTTGGCAACACAGTGCAGTAGAGCTCTGTTGACATTTGACAACTAACATCATGTGTCGCTCCGTTGCTCTGATTGGTTGTAGCTCTATCCAAATTCTAATTAATCTAAATTAAAAATTACGCTTGGAAAAATCTTCAAGCAATAGAACGGTTCTTCCATGGCATCACTTCATTTTTAAGAATGTAGGATCACAGAAAGCAGTTTTAAAAGATGAGGATATTACATATAAACTATAAATTAAGTAATGAAATGGTGATAGTCACCAAAAAGTTTCCCAGCAAAACCCATTTGTCAGAAAAAGAAAAATCTTCCAATCGGAGATGAGGTTGTTACTTTGACAATAGCCGTGACAGCTCACAGCGAGGAAGGTCAAATAAGAAACTCAGGTGGACGTTCTTCCTGTTGCTAGCCAGAGTCTTATTGTGCAGCCTCTGCACCAGCTCAGCCATCAATCTTTAACGCTCGCTGTAGAAGTGCTCCAGGTTTACAGCGAATCAAGTTCTTTTCTCAGACTGTTAATCTGCACTTCACAGCCGTTTGGTAGTTTGGTATCGCCTCTCAGAGGGCCCTCAAGGGCCGTATATAAGCTCCACTCAACTTCTGTCACGATCTGAACCCACCAAAAGGTTGTTGACCGAGTGAATCACTGTGTCTGCATCTCTTAAAGACGCCTAAACACATACGTCATAAAAAGCACTGGAGGGAAGTTGCCTAACCTGCTAGTGGCAAATTGATAACCAAATTTGGTAAAATCTTTTTAGGTACAAGGAATTCATTGCCTAATCCAGATACATTGTTCTGTTTTTAGTTTCTCTTTATTTAACTAGGAAAAGGATAAGGTAAATCAATCGTTCTTTAATACAGGAGCATATGTTTATTTGTGCCCACTTACATCCTATTCAAGCAGGAAAAACCCTCAAGGAAAGGTGCAGAATATGAAATAATTTACCAATTCTGATTGATGAATGTAGTGTTTACATGAACGCTAAATGAAATGATCGGGTTGATGTGCACATTTATACACTGTTTTGTGTGCTGTTTGGGGATTTTAAGGCTTCATGTCAGGGGAGACATAATTTAAAGGGGTACTTCAGCGCTGGGAAGATGAATCTGTATTTAAACTGGGTCAGTAATAGGGATGGGTACCGAAAACCGGTATTAAACGGGCCCCGGGGGTGAATTTTGAAAGACCGTTGTATCGATAAGCTCGGACGTTATCGGTTCTGCTGTCTGTAGGCTACTTTTGAAAATACACGTGACGAGAGGGAGAGAGAGAGAGAGAGAGAGAGAGAGAGAGAGAGAGAGAGAGAGAGAGAGAGAGAGAGAGAGAGAGAGCAAACGACAGCCGAGGACAGAACTAAACAGTCAAACATAGCCTGGTTACACTTTAGATCTGTGATAGTCTAATTTTATTTTAGATTTCGGCTTCCAAAGATTATAATAATAATATTTATGTCTAGCGCAATTTATGTAATTCCCTTTGCAGCAGTAGCCTACGCTGTTATTTCTCCCTAAAACTCAAACGCAATGACAGAATCAGCACGATCAGAGATTGTTGTAAAATACAGTCTAGCTACTGTTGGAAAAATTGTGGGACGCGTTTAATAATAAAAGGAGCGATTAAAAGCACAAAAATGTGCGCAAGAGATAGTTCCCAAATCGGCGCGCGCTCCGAAACAGCCGCAACGAGACGAGAAAATTACACTTTCGGTTTCACACTCGTGTCTAAACGATCAAATGTACACAAACATCTATGTCAAAATGACCGGCTTGGAGAGTCTCTTAAACACAACAGTTTAACAGTTTTAGTTTGTGTCTAAAATGGACGTTGTTATTATGGATATATTTAGGAGAAAGTGTAGTGCATCTGCCTATTATCAGTCGCCTATAGATCTGCACATCTGTCTTAAAGAGGCAGGTGTAAATAAACATGCTGACGAATTACTACGAATTAAACAACCAAATGTAAAGAGAAAATCACTCACAGCTCTTGAATTAATAACTTCAGCCTTAATAAGCATTAATTTGGCTATTTATGTCAATGTCAATGTCAGCTTTATTTATATAGCACCATTCAAACAACACACGTTGACCAATGTGCTTTACAACATCTATAGCCTATATAAAAGAAATAAAAACAATATTAGTAATGACAATACACATATTAATAATCATAATAAAAATATTCTCTATCTATGTATTAATATCCATTTCAACACTAGGGATACGCCATGGAAAACAAGTGTGTCTTAAGTTGTATTTTAAAAACGTGTATGGAATCAGCATCCTTGACATTTATTGGTAAGCTATTCCAAAGTCTAGGTGCTACTGCCGCAAATGCACGATCCCCTTTCCGGCTTAATTTAGTCCTTGGAATTTTAAGCAAATTTTGAGTTGTAGATCTCAAAGTTCTTCCTGATTGATGTTTAATTAACAGGTCTGATAAATAAGACGGTGCAAGGCCATGCAGGGATTTGTATACAAGTAGAAGTAATTTAAAATCAATTCTGTATTGTACTGGGAGCCAATGTAAAGAGACTAGCGACGGAGTAATATGTTCATGTTTTTTAATATTCATTAATAATCGCGCAGCAGAATTTTGGACCTTCTGCAGCCGTGCAATAGAGGCTTGACTAATTCCTTTATATAAAGAGTTACAGTAGTCCAATCTTGAAGATATAAGAGCGTGGATTGCAATTTCGAGACTCTTAAATGTCAGGCAAGATTTCATCTTTGCCAAATTTCTCAAATGAAAAAAGCTAGACTTTACAACATAATTTATCTGTTTGTTTAGATTCATGGAGCTATCAATAAAAACGCCCAAGTTTTTCACACTTTCTTTAACGTTCATTGACAGCGAGCCAAAATTCAATTCTACTGCACCCTTAGATCCTCTGGGACCGAACACTACAACCTCTGTCTTGCTTTCATTCAGATATAAAAAATTAGAGGCCAGCCATGCTTTAATATCAGAAAGACAAGACATCAAGGATTGTAGGCTGTTTCTTTTAGTTAATGGTAGGTATATTTGTAGATCATCTGCATAGCAGTGAAATGCTATATTGTGTTTTCTAAAAATATCCCCCAATGGGAGCATGTAAAGGGAAAAAAGCGTGGGAGCCAGGATGGAGCCTTGAGGCACACCACATATAAGCGATGTCGCTCGCGATGTATATGCTCCATATTGTACTGCCATGCTTCTGTCAGTCAGATATGATTTGAACCAATTTAGGGCTTTGCCCTGCAACCCTACATACTCTTCTAGCCGTGAAAGCAGCACCATATGATCTATTGTATCAAATGCTGCAGTTAGGTCTAATAAAACTAACACTGCAGAATCACCAGCATCCACAGTCAGCAGTAAATCATTAAAGACTTTTACAAGGGCTGTCTCCGTGGAATGATACTTCCTAAAGCCAGACTGATAAAGTTCACCAATCTTATTCTGTTCTAGAAAGACATGTAGTTGGCTAAACACCACTTTTTCTAAAATTTTTGACAAAAAGGATAGGTGAGAAACTGGTCTAAAATTTGTCAAATCAGTCGGATCTAAGTTAGGTTTTTTTAGTATAGGTAAAAGTATATTTATGATAAACTATGCAGTGTTATTTCACTAGAATTCTTCCTGAAATGAAAGCACTGTGTAGGCCTATATAATGTGTATTTTTGTCAATTGTGTGTGTGTATATATATATATATATATATAAAATCTCAAAAAGTACCGATAAGAATGCCGTTAAAGTACCGGGCCGATAAGCAGTAATCGGTAAGAGTAGCAATACCGTTAAAATCTTAACGATACCCATCCCTAGTCATTAATGTAGTAGAAATGTGAAATTATTTTACAATTTGGTGCTTTCTAGACTAAGAAAAGACAGGAAATTTTAATTTTGTCTCATGGGGATGAAGGACTACAATTCCCAGAATGCTTCACTGCCCTGTGAGGCCACTCCCAGTCCCAAAGCCACCGCTACTGAATCACTTTGACTTTCCCACCACCGCGCTCATCTTCATAAAATCAGTTCAGTTAGAGAACAGACACTACAATTAAAAACTGAACGTGTCTGTTCAATATAATGTGATTTAGCCGCTGAGGAAGTGTCAGCACACACAGCAGGAGTCAGATTACACGCATTGTGATGAGCTGAATGAGCTCTCGTGATGAGAGTAGGGCTGTCAACGAATATTCTAAATTCGAATATATATTCGAATAGTTTTTAAAAAACGAATTTCGAAGGTGAAAATTAATATTCGAATTAAAAAAAGAAAAAAAAACAAAGAAAAAAAAACGCGGCGGTAGTAGAGAGGCGTGTCTGTCTGCTTAGCGAGTGAGCGCGCGCGGGGGTTCAGGGACAGGTCACAGGACAGGAGTCGCACTGTCACTGCTGAAAGTTGACATGTCTTGCAGTGAAGATGGCAGAAAGTGAAACTCGACCGCAGCAGAGAAAGAGATTTAACTCCAAAATCTAAAAAGCCATGTCTGGAAGTACGTTGGATTTTGGTCGGTAGGAGGTAAAAATTTTGAGCCGTGAGATAAAGTTATATGCAAGCTATGTAAGATACAGTTAGCATACCATGCCTCATTTTATTTAACATTAAACAGAAACACTAAAGTGTATGCTACTGTACTTCTGAAGAGAGATTGCATGAATAAAGCATAAATTCACTGGTGTGATTATTTACCGTTTCATGTCAAGGAAAAGTGCCATGTTTACCACAGCAGAGCTTGCTCGGAGCGTTCAATATGCTGCAAAACTTTAAATAATATTTTATATTATTAAAAAAATTAAAAAAATTATCAATTAATTTAATTAATAATTTAATTATTAAAATTATTAATAAATTATGAATTAATTAATTAATTATCAAAAAAATATTTTATATTTTATAATAATAATATTTGGGACAAGAGTCGCGAGTCTCACGACCTTAAATTGCTTGCACAAAACTCTTGATCAGCACTCAGAGTTTGTTCATTTAAACCGTTATGCACGGAGAGAGAGAGGTCTCTTGGCCATTAGTTAATTTACTTGTTGTTGTGTAAGTAATACGTTGTCAAATATGTAAATACTTAAATAGACTACCTAAGTTGTATAGGTACAAGTAGTTATGTCTCTTTGTATTCATTTGTCCTGTTATTATAATGCGCATCATTGACAAAATGCGCACCCAGATGTTCGAATAGTTTGAATATTCGTGTTTGTTTTAGAGGGAATATTCGAGCGTAATTTTTGAGCAATTTTGACAGCCCTAGATGAGAGCTGAGGTAAACACGTCCACGCCTGCGGCAGTAGTCTTCCTAGCATTGTTCGGGAAGCAGACACACTCTGTCAGTTTAAATCTAGACTAAAAACACATCTCTTTACTATGGCATACACATAGAACATTTTTAACTTTCATTATTCAGATCAATTGACTGATTGTTAGGCTGCATTAACTAGGTCAGCCGGAACCGGGAACACTTCCCATAACACCTGATGTACTCGCTACATCATAAAAAGAGTGGCATCTACGCTAATGTTAGTCTCTCTTTTTATCCCGAGGTTTATCCCGGATCTGGGCCCTGTCCGGATCGGATGGTGGACCTGCCTGGACATGACCAACGCATCCTGGAGTGTCTGCTGAGCCGTGTCAAATGGTGTCTCCTCCGAATTTTCCTCACTGGCACGACATGCTCCAAACCCGTCTTCGGCGCAATAATTCCGATCTTTCTTGTATTCATACTCTTGTGTAATCGACGCCCCATCCTAAATAAATCCGTCTCTTCCATGATACCATGAAATTTTGAATATTCCAATCTAATATGATTTCCGACCTGTAAGGTTGCCAGAATAATAATCTTACACGGTGTGTTAATAGGCCAGAGGAGAACTGGCACCCCGACTGAGTCTGGTTTCTCCCAAGGTTTATTTTTCTCCATCATGCCCCGATGGAGTTTTGGTTCCTTGCCACTGTCGCCTTTGGCTTGGCTTGCTCAGTTGGGGACACTAAAATTATGATCTAAGTTATTCAACTTATTATACAAATAAAATGTATGAATTAGGTCTTATTTAATTCTATAAACTATAATACTGATCTGCCAACATTGTCGCTATATGATAAATTAAACTAAGCTGATAACATCACTGTTTTCTCCAGTACGACTGTACAGCCAAATCTAATTTTGTCGCAATATTATCCTGTTTGACACTGTGAAGCTGCTTTGACACAATCGTGATTGTAAAAGCGCTATATAAATAAAGTTGATTGATTGATTGATAGTTCTCAGCGCGTGTTCAGTCTGGTGCGTTTTCAGTTCATGCCATGTATTTTTTCCATGTTTTAATGAAATTTTTGGGGAGATAAATATTTTTTCAATTGTATTTATTTTATATTTTACTCTATAATTCTGCACATTCTTTCAACTTAAAATAACTATTACAGTACATGCATAGCTCAAAAAGGGCCAATAAACACAGAAAAATAGGGTGTCAAAATTGTACCTCTAGGGGTACAACAGCTTGTCTCTGGGGTAGTACCCTTAAAAGGACAACTTTGTACCATTTTTAACACAAAAAGGTTCATAATAGTACCTTAAGGTACGCATTTGTACTCAAATACTAATATGCACCTTTTAGGAGTAAAAAAGCTACAAAGATGTCCCTTTAAGGCTACTGCCCCAGCGACAAGCTGCTGTACCCCTAGAGGTACAATTTTGACACCCTATTTTTCTGTGTGTACGGAGAAAAAAATTGCTGTTCTGCTGGGCCCTTAAGTCAGATCATTTCGGGATGCATTCAGATACATATGTAGATATTATATAATTGTAGGACTACAACGATATTGGTACAAAGACATTTTCTTTACCGTTTCAACCCAGTCGTTCTTACCACATTAAAAACTTAAAAACCACATGTGGAATTTCTAAAGACAGAGGTGTTTTAATTTGACAGAGGCCAAAATGTGTCACACCATTCGTGTATTAATTATCTCATTGGTCAGTTTGAGTGTCTCACATTTGGGTTATTCACATGGTCAAGGAAGGGATAAAAGAATATTGCAACTGTTGCTCTGGCCCTTTCTCTCTGCTCTATCCCTCAGGTAACATTCAGTATGATTAATGTTAAAAGTTATTATCATCCAATACATCTATTTTATGACTTTTGCATGTAACCATAATCATATATTGTTAAATCCATTCAATCACAAATAATGCGCTAACTAGTTTTAATTGAGTATTAACGTTAATGTGCTACCAATTGCAATACAATATCGTCACACCATAGCAACGCTCTCCCTCATATTTGGCTATTGTAACTGAGCTTATTTCCACCATTGGTATAAGTTACAGTGGTAATAGACGAGAAATACACCATCTTGCGGATAACATTTCTTTAGTTATTCTGTAATCCTGCCGCCTGAACCACAGTAGACGAACCACCCTTACAGAATAATTCTTTGGTAGAGTTTAAGCATTTTTAGTGGTAAATTTTGTGCATTTGTTAGGTTTTCTATCTGCATTCCTAGGGGGTAAAATATGTTGGTATTATTAATTACAACCACGACATTAACTTCAGTCCATTTTGTGTGTATTCCTGGTTCAAGTGCAACTCCACTTTCAATTCTTCTATGAAAGGATATATTTTTATGATTTGTTTTAGATAAAAGATCAGGCTTCTTTGTTCATATTTACCAAGGGGGCCATTAATTCTGACCACAACTGTACCTAATGAAATTTATTTTCACATACAAGTAGACTATATTAAAACAGAAGTAGAATATTCAAACGCCCTGTCTGCTCAGTAGGCGTGACACCCATTGATGCTCGCTCCAGCTTTCACCCGTCAGTGTTCAAAAGAGACTGACAACCAAACGTCACAGTTTGAAGAGATGTAAGGACGTAAGGAAGTGGAGAGAGACACAGTTCAGGGATTTCAGTGGATCATCGCTGCCCCCTGCTGACCACCTGCCTTTCCCTTGGTGTTCTAGCAAAGCATTTAAGGGGATTTGCTCAGAGATTACAAAAGCAGACAGAAAGTAAAAGTGTTGTCCATTACCTTGAGAAGGAAGAGTTAAAGGGATAGTTCACTTTAAAATGGAAATCCGGTCATCCTTTACTCACCCTCAAGTTGTTTGAAACCTGTATGAATTTCTTTCTTCAGCTGAACACAAGGGAAGATATTTTGAAGAATGTCAGTAACCAAACAGTTAACTGGAGCCATTGACTTCCATGGTTTTTTTTTTTTCCTACTATGGAAGTCAATGGTTCCAGTTTGGTTACTGACATTCGTCAAAATATCTTCCCTTGTGTTCAGCTGAAGAAAGAAATTCATACAGGTTTAAAACAACTTGAGGGTGAGTAAAGGAGGACAGAATTTCCATTTTAAAGTGAACTATCCCTTTAAGCGCAGGTGATGCACATCATTTTTCAATTAACTAAAATTGTATAGGGTGAACTTAAGGTCATATTCTGCCATTGAGATGATTTGCCATTGAGATGAAAATATGTATTTTTAGCATTAAAAAAAAGAGAGAAAAACTCCTGGGGGTATCAGAAATCAGAAATGATTTAAACATCGCCCTGCTATGATTCTCATGCATAAGCAGACCTTATTTCACACTGCTTAATAAGTGCTTAGCTTTTGCCTGAAAGGTCAAAAATAAAGAGTTTCATATAACGGGGAGAGAGAGAGAGGGCGAGAGCTGAGAAGATACATATCCCTGGAAGGGATTTGTAGAGCTCTCCGTTTAAGCTGCTTACCCACCCTGAAGCAGTCGCCTCTAATCCACCTGCTTTATACATTTAGCTTATTTGTATTCATCTAAAAACTCTGTGAACAGCAGGTCTACAAAATGGAGCACAGCAACAATGCCTGATGCTCAGGTGGCTGAACCGAAAGGGAAAATACAGCAGATGGTTAATATCAGGGTCTTCCTGTATTCCTTCTTCACTCGCCGTTTTGCTCACAGGGGAGGATTAACAAGAAAACAGGCATATCAATAACACCAGCATCAGATGCCCTTTATCTGTGACCTGCAAACGTGACTAGAGCTGGTGGCGTCACTGAGGGGCCAAACCAGTTCAGTTTTTGATATCAAAAAATGTATATGGACTGAGATTAGAGCACCCTGGGGCTCCTAAAACAAAGACAGACACAACTACACTATATTGCCAAAAGTTTTGGAAGGTCTGCTTTTACATGCACATTAACATCCCATTGTTAATCCATAGGGTTTCATTTGGAGTTGGCCTATCCTTTGCAGCTCTAACAGCTTCAATTCTTCAGGGGAGGCTTTCCACGAGGTTTAGGAGTGTGTTTATGGGGATTTTTGCCCATTCTTCTAGAAGCTCATTTGTGAGGTCAGGCACTGATGTTGGACGAGAAGGCCTGGCTCTCAGTCTCCGCTCTAATTCATCCCAAATGTTCTGTCGGTTTGAGCTCAGGACTCTGTGCAGGCCAGTCAAGTTCCTCCACACCAAACTCCTCATCCATGTCTTTATGGACCGACGCTTTGTGCACTGGAGCGGTCATGCTGGGACAGGAAGGGGCCGTCCCCAAACTGTTCCCACAAAGTTGGAAGCATGAAATTGTCCAAAATGTCTTGGTATGCTGAAGCATTAAGAGTTATTTTCACTGGAACTAATGGGCCAAGCCCAACCCCTGTAAAACAACCTCACACCATAAATTCATGAAGCTCTTTCCGCTGTTCTTGAGCTCATCTGAAGGCCACAGAAGTTTGGAGGTCTGGAGCTATTGACTCTGCAGAAAGTTGGTGAGTTTGCGCACTGTTACCCTCAGCTTGCGCTGACCCCGCTCTGTGATTTTACGTGGCCTATCAATTCGTGGCTGAGTTGCTGTTGTTCCCAATTGCTTCCCCTTCGTTATAAACTTCTACCCTGACGAGCCAGACCCACATCAAGATGTTTGGTCTGGAAACTCACCATTGACAGCTCAATCCGAGGGGCGGATAAACGGTCGTCTTTCAAACTCCCTCTGCACGCGATAGGATAGCGCTACAACCAACCAGAGCAACGAAGGTGAAGCAGAGCTAGTTGATTAAACATTCGCCGTATCCGGTCAGCAAAACCCTGAACACATCTTCCCTTTTTAAGAATGACTTAAAAAGTTCTTTGTTCTTTTCTCAGAGAAAAGCTTAACTCCAAGTCTTCCAGAGTCACGGTCAAAGCTGATTTGTAAGACCGCCGTTCGCCAGTTTCTGTTTACTAGAAGCAACGCAAACGCAACTCGGCCGTCGTCATCATGGCCCCGCCCACCGACTCTATACACGATGTGATTGGCCCGGCAAGAGTTAGGGGAATACAGCTCAGAAGGGTATTGAGAGTTCCTTGAATGACACTTGCGGGCAGATTAAATTTGCTGCCGCTAGGGTGCGTCTAGATTTCTAGGCTAATAATCTTCGCCTCTTCATGACAAATGGCTTTCTGTACTCCTTAGTCGCTTTGGATAAAAGCATCTTCTAAATGCATAAATGTAAATAATCCCACTAACAGTAAGGAGTGGAATGTTTAGTAGTGAGAAAATTTTACGAATGCACTTCCACAGGTGGAAATCTAATTTAAATAGAAAATAGTTATTTTAAATTGTAGTAATATTTGACAATATTACTAGCCAAACCAGACCCACATCAAGATGTTTGGTCTGGAAACTCACCATTGACAGCTCAATCCGAGGGGCGGATAAACGGTCGTCTTTTAAACTCCCTCTGCACGCGATAGGATAGCGCTACACCAACCAGAGCAACGAAGGTGAAACAGAGCTCGTTGAAAGATTAAACTTTCGCCGTATCCGGTCGGCTAAACTCTGAACACATCTTCAGTGACTTCAGTGCCGTTCTTTGTTCTTTTCTCTTTGTTCAACTCTCTAGAGTCGCGGTCAGAGCTGATTCGAAAGACCGCCGTTCGCCAGCTTCTGTGTTTACTAGAAGCACGCAAGCGCATCTCTGTCGTCGTTATGTTAAGCCCCGCCCACCGACTCCATACACGATTTGATTGGCCCGACCAGAGTTTGCCGTTTACAGCTCAGAAGTGTATTGAGAGTTGCTAGACGACACTCACGACAGATTAGATTTGCTGCCACTAGGGTGCGTCTAGATTTCTAGGCTACAATATTACTGCTTGGACTGTTAAAGTTTGTATACATTTTTTTACACAGCTGGAAAGACAATGATGAAGTTTGCAACTGTAGTGCAAAAAAACTCAAATAAACAAAACTCACAGTGATGCGTGCATGAGGCGAGAAAAAAAACATTTTGTGAAGCCCAAATGTTTCCTAAGAAACATCATTCCAGCTCAGAATGTGCTAAAAAAGGCCCATGAACCGCATCAGCGCCTAAAGTTGAGTATCAAGACACCGCAGAGAATATGCTAGAAAACCCACAGGCACAAAACAGCCATTCAAACAGCAAACACGGAGCCGAGCTTTAGTGAAGCCTAAAAAAAAGGCTGCAAGGCGAATGGATAGAAAATCAATGAAATCATCGATGGCAGCTTTGCTTCAGGCACCTTGACAGGGAACAGCTTTTCTTGAGCCGCTGCCTAAAAACTAAAAAAGTGGAACAATGAGTTTGACGGTTTTCAAGAAATCAAAAATAAAAACAAGCAAAAAGATAATGCTTCTGAGCATTCGCAGCGTTCAGCGCACTCGTTCCCTCAGCAGTGGGGAGCGAGATAAGAAAGTTAGAAGCTTGCATCAGTGAATTTAATTAGGTTCAGTGGACGTATTGTGGCTGTACAAACCAATTAACTACAAAAACACAGCACAAAATCATTTGATTGCTGCTGATCAGACCTGTTAAACCGAAGCAATAATCTTCTACAATCTGATGGAAATAAATGATGTATAAGAGGAAAACAGCTGCTTAGCAAATGAGGGTTTATAACAAGACAACGCAGCTACTACAAGCGCGCCTGTTATGCCCTTTTTTAAAAGACGTAAAACATGTCTCTGATGTCCCCAGAGTGTGTATGTGAGGTTTTAGCTCAAAATACCCCACAGATCATTTTTACAGCATGTTAAAATTGTGTGTGTCCCTTTAAATGCAAATGAGCTGCTGCTCCCCACCCCTTTTCAAGAAGAGGGCGGGGCTTCAAGAGCTCACGCTCAGGTGTGAGGACAATCTCACAGAAGGAAAATGTCAGAATAGAAACTGGTGTTCAGTTCAAACCAGAGTCGGGCAATAATGCCTACAGAGCCAGAGAATATCTAATTGAACTGGTATAGCTTTGTTTATTTACCGTTGTAAATTATGTTTTTATTAGCACTAGCCCTTTGTGACGCACCATGTCCGAATGATGGCAAAAACTTTCCTGATGAGTTTCATGAAGTTTATTGTACTTCACACAAAAAAGAAAGCGTCCGTTCTACTACTTAATAAAAATAAAATACAAATTCTGAGATTCCGAACAGTGGCGTTCATTTCTGAATCCGTGTTTTTAGACGAAAATGAAAGACATTTACAGCCACCTTCTTTAGAGTATAATTTTATATTTCCATTTTAATAAAAACAAGCATTAAAAGATATAGTTCAACCAAAAATATTTATTTCTAAAGCTCATTTTTGTAATGTCTATTTTATTTTTTACACAATAATGACATCAAACTATTTTTTGGAGTAATTTCACAGGCAAATTTAATTGGATTAATTAATCCCCACTGTGTAATTAATTTGATTAAATTTAATGTAATCGCTTGACAGCCCTAATTCAAACACCATGTTAAAGTTAAGTCACCTTTATTTATATAGAGCTTTTTACAAGGCCAATTGTTTCAAAGCAGCTTCACAGTGTTAACAGGAAAATAATGCAACAGAATTTATTTCGGCTGTACAGCCGCTCTGGAGAAAAGTGCATTCTGCATAATAGTTGCCCTTAATTATAAAAAATCAGGAACCCTCAGACTGCGATTATGTCTTTATAAGTACATCGTCAACATCCAAAACACAACGAAAAACACATTGAAAAATCAAGCACAAAATCTCTTCACATTGGATAACAAGGGTGTAATTGTTAAACAACAATGTGAAGGTAGAGAAACGTGTATATCTCTATTCATGATTCATAAAAGACAAGCCCCGTTTCCACCAAAATTACCCGGAACAATTTGTACCAGGAACTTTTTTACAGGAACTTTTCTCCCCCCAGACCTGCAGCTGTCTGCGTTTCGACCGCGATAAAGTTCCGAGAAGATTAGGCAAATTAGTCCGGTGATGTAGGACTGCGCGCGACTGCTCCTCCAAATCAGTGAAGGACATGTAATCATTTTTAAGTGTACCGATTGAAAGATTAAGTGAACTGTTTACATGAGACGTTATCTAAACCGATCTGGTGTTTACATGTGATGACTTTCAATCGCAATCATTTTGTCACATGCAGTTTGTCTGCCGCACCAAAAATGTCAACGCTGTTTTCTCCAGCAGCTGGAGTGTGTTAACTGAAGCCAGAGCAACTCTTAACGGCCACCAGGACTAATACAGTATTATTTATAGCTATTTGTTGTAAAGTGTAATAATCATCTCAGAAAAAAAAAAATTCTGTCAGGCGCAGTTAAAGTAAAAACTGCCCGGGGCAATATACGCTGTGTCATTACTCCAACATTATCTTCATAACTTACGAAATAAAAAGTTTACCCCTCAGAAAAATGTACTTTCCTCTCTTGTCAACATGAGCGCGCCGTCACGTCATGTAAGGACACACACTTAAAAGTAATCGGTCAGGTCCTTTACATGGTGAAAAAAAATGAATAACGAGTATGGAAGAGATTCAAGCTTTGCTGCTTTTGCTGGTTATGTATAGGTTTACTAAAGAGGTAATTAACAACGACAGAAAAGAGCACTAATATGCAGATTCAGCAGCATGCAGCTGCAGCATATTCAGAAAGCTTGTAAAGCTAGATTTAAAATGACAATGTATATTATTATCAGCTATTACGGACATTGAACGTGAGATGGCTGAGACGACCGCGCGCCACCAGACAGAGAGCAAGACTGATATTTACTGAACGCAGAACGAACCTCGCAAAAGACTTTTAAAAATGCCGGTTGAACTGCGTGAGCTCAACCAATCAGCATGTTCAGCGCCCAAGTCCCGCCCTCGAAAGTTCCTGAACTTTGAAAAAGTACTACCCAAGCCTGCAGTCTCCCTCCAATTTACTGAAGCTTTCGCGCCTCGATCGCCCCCCGGTGACCGGTCCCAGTATAGCCGCCCCTCTGTGTTTTCTAATGGACGCGAGGCAAACTAAATAATAAAATCACACTTCAAAAATGTTTCCCCAAAGTTAGTTTATGTCACTGAAGGCAGTTATCATCACGATGATTTCATTTCAGGTGTTCGTTTTAAAAATAAGTTTACTTTGAGTTAGTTATTTGATGCTATAAAAACGGGGGTGTGACGTCATGATTGACAGCTGAGACTGACGGCTTCTCTGAGTGAAGTTGTCATTGAGGCACTAACGGACTTTTTTCGGAATTTTTGGGAGCAGATTAGAGCTTTAGCTTTAATTTCTACATTTCCATAACTTATTTCACACCAACATTATTAATTGTTCTGCATCTGCGAGAGTGTGGGCGGGCTTTTGATATCGCGACTGTACTTCCTGCTCTACTTCCTGCGCTCTACTGCGCAACTCCGGTCCCGAAATCGCTACTGCGCAGACTCGGTCCCAAGATGTCCGCGCCGTGCAAGGCTGCCTGAAAGCTTCAAATATGGCAAGCGGAAACGGATGATGTCGAGTCGTCCATATTTTTTTACGGTCTATGGTACTACCTCGCGAGCAGGGCCGTTTGGAGGAGAAGCACCTGGCTGCAGCCTGCAGATCGAGGCGGGGTTGCATGTGGGGGCGGGGTTGCACGTGTCCCCCCGCCCACAACTCGTCTCATTGGTTAGTGCCAAAGTATGACGTCGATTGAGGCGGGGTTGCACCTGGAGCGGGACTGCACGACTCGTCCCGCCCGCAACTCTTCTCATTGGTTAGTGGCGTTCAAGTCTGACGACGTTACGGCAATCAGGAAATGCGGTTAATAACAATGTCCTGAGGCAGTATATGTTCAAGACAGCATGTTTTTAGGAGACATTGATATTCTGAAACACAGTTGTAGGCCTACTAATAAACATATTAGGGATATTATAACAGGTGAAACAGCTACTCATAAAAGTTTATTGTGGAACAGTGTGTTTAGAAATATAAACTGGAATAAAGCTTGGTGTATTTTTGAAGCATACTGCTTAAATAATAAAGTAAAAGAAGTTACATTTAAATTTTTACATGGTATATATCCAGCTAAAAGTGTGATAGAGAGGTTTAATTTAGATATTGATTATTCATGTGATTTTTGTTCAATAGAAAAATTATATTTCATCAATTATTATTCATCTATTTTGTTATTGTATATACACAAAGATTTTTTTGGGTAGATGTGGAAAATTTCATTAGAAAGAAAACAAATGTTATATTTAAATTAAATAATTTTGATATATGTATATTATTCCAATGGATGTAATAATAATAATAATAATAATAATTTCACCTTTATTGTTCAACCTTTTATTATTTTGGGAACACAAAAAGAAATGGTCAAGATCCAAGCCACATTTTATTCATTTTCTTCAGGAGACTAAGGACTATTGCACCAGTTTGAATAATATTGTGAATAAAAAAGAAAGAAAGACTTGTAATATTCTTAATGAATATACTTTTTTTAAATTAATTTATCAAGGTTTGTACACTCTGGCATTTTTTTGTTTCATTGTTCTTTTTTATTTTATTTTGTTGTATATATGTATTAATATGTTTTATTTGTTGCATATTACATGTTTTTTCTCGCAATAAAAAAAAAATATGTTAATAACAATGTTTATAATTTCTTATACTTATGAAGTACTATCATGTATAAAACAAAACTGTGCATCCGTTAATTACTTATACCTGGTGATAATATATAGTATCAAACACAACACATTGTAAATTGGTTAATTTTTGGAAAACGTTTTATGTATGTAGACTACTTTCCTAACAAGGTTAGGTTACTGCTTTTGACTTTTCACATCGCAATGTTACAACCCCAAATCAGAAAAAGTTGGGACAGTATGGAATGTGCAAATAAAAAAGAAGTGATTTCTAAAATTACTTTGACTTGTATTTCATTGCAGACAATATGAACACAAAATATTTCATGTTTTGTCTGGTCAACTTCATGTCATTTGTAAATATGCATCCTTTCCTGTCATTCAGACCTGCAACACATTTCAAAAAAAGTTGGAACAGTAAAGCATTTACCACTTTGTAATGTTGCCCTTCCTTTTCACAACACGTAAAAGACGTTTAGGGACTGAAGACACCAAGTGATGATGGTCCATCCCAGATGCCTCCGAGCCCAGAGAACGCTTCAGAGGCGCTTCTGGACACTGTTAACATAAGGCTTCCTTTTGGCACAGAACAGTTTTAACTGGCATTTGTGGATGTAACCACGTATTGTGGTACTTGACAAAGGTTTGCCAAAGTAGTCCTGAGCCCATGTGGTGATATCGCTTATAGATGAATGAATATTCTTGATGCAGTGCCGCCTGAGGGATCAGAGATCACGGTTGTTCAGCTTAGGCTTGCGGCCTTGTCCTTTACGCACTGAAATTCCTCCAGATTCCTTGAATCTTGTAATTATGTTATGCACTGTTGAATGTGAAATATCCAAATCTCTTCCTATCTTTCTTTGAGGAACATTGTTTTTAAACATTTCAATAATTTTCTCACGTATTTGTTGGCAAACTGGCGATCCTCGGCCCCATTGCTCCTAAAGGATTAGATCGTTCTTGGATGCTGCTTTTGTACCAAATCATAATTTCAATAACCTGTTGACATCACCTGTTTCAAATCACATCATTATTTAACCCTTTTACCTCATTACTAGCCCTAAATTGCTCCTGTCCCAACTTTTTTTGAAATGTGTTGCAGGTCTGAATGACAGGAAAGGATGCATATTTACAAATGACATGAAGTTGACCAAACAAAACATGAAATATTTTGTGTTCATATTGTCTGCAATGAAATACAAGTCAAAGTAAATTTAGAAATCACTACTTTTTTTATTTGCGTTTTCCAAACTGTCCCAACTTTTTCTGATTTGGGGTTGTGCAATGCAATAGTTTAAAATTATTTTTGTTAATGTATATTGTTTATAACAATATACATTAACTTAATTACTTATTTGTAAGTTATTTCTATTGTTATTTCCATCTTATTTGGTTAATATAATTATATTTTATATCTTTTATGGTACACGCATCATTTAAATAAAAGTTTAATATTCTCAGCAAGTCTTAGGATGTTATTAAAATGAATAGATTATGGATTTACTTAATAATGAAAAGGGTTAAAAAAAAATACCAGCATGGTTTGTATAACAACATGCCAAGACAAATAGTTCATTGCACACACACACACACACACACAGCTTCTCTATAATTCAATTCAAGAAGCTTTTGGCATGACAAAAAAATAAATTTTGTATTGCCAAGGCATTGAAACGTGTGTAATGTATGTATTGCGTCTGAACTCTGTGTGTTTCTCTACTGTCCACCACAGTAACCTCAGCTCAGTGTGTGTGTGTGTGTGTGTGTGTGTGTGTGTGTGTGTGTGTGTGTGTGTGTGTGTGTGTGTATGTAGGCTATGTGTATATATTATATATTATTATTATGATTAATGTTCATATATGTATTTTTAATTATGTTCATAAATTCCTAGCTTTGGCAATATTATATGATTTACATTCATGCCAATAAAACAAATCTGAATCTGATCTATATCTGAAAGATATAGAGAAATAGAGAGATATTATACATCGTATATAATGTATATGTTCAGTTGTTACATGATTTCTGTATTACATGTTTTATTTATTGTTATTATTATTTATTTATTTTATCATTAATATTTTATTAAAATGTATTATTTTGCTATATCTGCACATAGCCTACTATGTATGTCTTTTTATTTTAGTTCTATTATTATTACTAATATCTCTAAATATATTCAGATGTTACAAATCATGTTTCTATTGTTTGAATGCCTTGGCAATACAAAATGTATTTTTTGTCATGCCAATAAAGCTTCTTGAATTGAATTATAGAGAAGGGGTGTGTGTGTGTGTGTGTGTGTGTGTGTGTAGTTGTATATACAAATCCCACCTTCTTTATTAGAATTAATTAAACGTTTTTTATATCTCAATAACATTTAACTATTTGTCTTGGCATGTTATTCATATACAAACCATGCTGGTATTTTTACCCTAACCCTTTTCATTATCAAGTAAACCCATAATCTATTCATTTTAATAACATCATAAGACTTGACATTCTTGCTGAGAACATTAAACTTTTATTTATATGTTAATGCATGCGTGTAACCATAAAGAATACACTAAAATAACAATATAAACAACCAAATAAGATATATAACTTACAAATAAGTTATAAATAAATAATATACAGTTTACAAATAATTTAAAACTATTGCATTGTAACATTACAAATGCGATGTGAAAAGTCAAAAGCAGTAACCTAACCTTGTTAGGAAAGTAGTCTACATACATAAAACGTTTTCCAAAAATTAACCAATTTACAATGTGTTGTGTTTGATATATTATCACCAGGTATAAGTAATTAACGCATTCACCGTTTTGTTTTTTATGCATGCTAGTACTTCATAAGTATAAGAAACGATATTATTAATCGCATTTCCTGTTTGCCGCAACGTCGTCGTCAGACTTGACGCCACTAACCAATGAGAAGAGTTGCGGGCGGGACGAGTCGTGCAGTCCCGCTCCAGGTGCAACCCCGCCTCAATCGACGTCATACTTTGGCACTAACCAATGAGACGAGTTGTGGGCGGGGGGACACGTGCAGCCCCGCCCCCACATGCAACCCCGCCTCGATCTGCAGGCTGCAGCCAGGTGTACTTGGTTTGGAGGGGGAAATATTTACCCGGAACTTCAATTTTACCCTGGTTCCTGCGGTCTAAACACACGAAGTACCACCCAAAGTTCCTAGTTCCTGGGTAAAGTTCCTGTGGTGGAAACGGGGCATAGGTCTTTTCATATTATATATATATATATATGGTAATTTACCATTGATTCATCATCTTTTATCTAGTTCATCATCAATCATCTTTTATCTAGTTTATTTATTTATGTACTTATATGTGTATGTACTTATATGTGTGTGTGTGTGTGTGTGTGTGTGTGTGTGTGTGTGTGTGTGTGTGTGTGTGTGTGTGTGTGTGTGTGTGTGTGTGTGTGTGTGTGTGTGTGTGTTTTTCTTTAAACTTATGGAGGTTTATTTAAGCCAATTCATTTATTTATTCTTTTATTAGTAGTAGTAGTATTGTATTCACAGTATTACTCTAGGCTTTTAAACATATTTATTTTATCTCATTGGTTTTATCATGTTAATTTACCATTCAATAATTTATTTATTTATTTATTTTAATGTAATTAATTAATTAACTTAATTTTATACTTTTCTCTACACTTATAAGCAAATTTATAAATAATATTAATACATTAAATACATTTATAAGTAATAAATTAAGCAAATTTCTTTATTTACTTATTTTATTAATTATTTTTGTGCATGTTTTATATGCCTTTTTTATTTTAATCTTATTTATTTACAATTTTTGTGTTTGTTTTTTTGTTTTTTCAAGGACCCCCTGTCCCTCCTTTGTGGCTCCCTGATCTATTTAACCACGATTTCAGATGCAGCCTTAATGTACAGACCAATGAAACAAATGGCATGCCGGTTCTAGAAAGTTAATAAAAGTATGTGTTTGCAATTTTCGCATTTTTTCACCTTCCTAAAATAATTGCCCAAGTCATTTTTTCAGGTTTTCAATAACTTCAGAGGTTGAGTAGATTGCCGTTCTTCTTGATGCAGCTGCCATCTTTAAAAGCTTGTAAAATTCCCACACTTTACTTTTGTCACACTCTTGACATAGGCCATTATACTACAGGTCTGTTCAACTGGGGATGTGGGTGATTTTACCAGAGGTGGCAAGCAACATGAGGAGCTGAAATATGCAACAACAACAAAAATGTTGTCAAAAAATTACTTAGGCAATTATTTTCCGAAGGTTACAATATGCAAATATATACCAATATTATATACAGTACTAGTCAAAAGTTTGGACATCTCAAATAATGGTCCTCTATTTTGATATACTGTAAACTCTAATGTATTTCTGTGATCAAAGCTTGATTTATCATCATTACTCCAGTCTTCAGTGTCACATGATCCTTCAGAAATCATTCTCATATGAGGATTTATTATCAATGTTGGGAACATTTGTGCTGCGTAATATTTTTTATAATCTGATACTTTTTGCAGGATTATTTGAGGAAGTTAAAAAGAACAGCATTTATTCAAAAAATAAATATTTTCTAACAATATAAATATTTACTAACACTGTGTATCAATTCAACACATCCTTGCTGAATAAAAGTATTATTTTCTCTTTTTTTATATATAAAAATACTGATCCCAAAACATTTGAACATTAGAGTATATATTGTTACAAAAGATTTATATTTTAAATAAATGCTGATCTTCTTTTTTTATTATTATTATTCTTCAATGAATCCTGAAAAAAAACACAGGTTATAATATAAAACTTTTAAGCAGCACAACTGGTCCAACGTTGATAAAAAAAAATCATGATTGATAGATAGATAGATAGATAGATAGATAGATAGATAGATAGATAGATAGATAGATAGATAGATAGATAGATAGATAGATAGATAGATAGATAGATAGATAGATAGATAGATAGATAGATAGATAGATAGATAGATAGATAACAAAAATGTTTATTTATAGGTCGTTGATAAAACGAAAAGAAATATGTTTCTGCATTTTCTACTATTTACATTTGTATTTGAGGCCAACTTTGAGAAAATATTAAACTTATTATTATTATTAATCTCTGGTTTGGAACATTATCATGACTTTTTGGTATGTTGTCATTGTGCTGCAGGTGAACAAACCAGCAGTTTCTGCTCAGAGATATTTAATTTAAAAGCTAAAATAGACTACACCGAGTCTGTTAAACGTGTTCTTACCAGTCCTTCGATCTGGATCTGTTTGACTGGACAATCCAGGGCTTTTCCAGGTGGAGTTTCTTTACGGGATGCCATTTTCACTTGCGATGGGGATACAGGACCGTTAAACCAGCGACTTCCGGTCAACCTGACATCGATGAAAGAATCACTTATTGGAATCGGATCTTTTTCGCATCCATTCATTAACGGTTCAAAAACCGGGACTAAAGGGTTTAGTTCATTTTAAAAATATTTTATGAAAACATGCAAAAACATGTTCACCTCAGAGATGTAAATATAATATTGTTTATTGTATATAAACATTCTATTTATGTTCTACATTACTTTTTATACATGTATACTTTTTTCACGACTGCAATGAACTCAACTGAATTTATAAAATTACAATAAACTGTATTATTAATAGAAAACCCGTATTAAAACAATGTTTTGAACGGTTCCTTAAATTGAAATGAACCATTCGAAAGAATCGATTCGCCAGATGGTACAGCTGTGATAGTGGTCGGAGAAACAATAACGATTGCGTACATTCCTAGAGTGAGTAAACACATGCCATTCTGAAAGTCGTAATCTAATAATTATTATTTAACCTTATATATTATTCTTAGTTATTATTACGTTGTTCATATTAGTGTTTGTTTTGATTAACGCCGTATTTCATTAATAACCGTTTGATGTTTCCACCCGGTACATATTTACTGTAACCACGCTGGTTCCATGCTTTGAGATTAGCGTGAGTTTTGTCTCGTTTTGTTGACATATTGACATAAATCAAGGGTATTAATCCTCACGTGTTCGTGTTTATTGATATTCTTCTCCTGCCCTGTCAATATAATCTATTCGCTCGAACTGTCTGAGCTTTATGTATTAATAGTTCATCATGAAGATAAAGCGTCAGAAGCACGCGAAGAAAACCATCAGCTTTTATAAGTACAACTTTTGCTTTAGGGAGCCTTTCCAGATACTAATTGATGGGACGTTTTGTCAGGCGGCGTTAAAGAATAAGATTCAAATCAAAGAGCAATTGCCGAAGTATCTGATGGGAGAAGTTCAGCTCTGTACAACAAGGTAAGTTACTCTTATTTTCTGCTTATTAATGCACGTGCTAGATGCTGTATATAATAACAGACGTGTTGTGTTCTCTGCAGCTGCGCACTGAAGGAACTTGAAACGCTTGCAAAAGACCTTTATGGAGCAAAACTAATCTTGCAGAGGTTTCAGATCAGGAGATGCAAACACACGAAAGACCCGGTTCCTGCATCAGAGTGTTTGCTGTCGATGCTCGGAGAGACAAACACACACCACTACTTCATTGCAACTCAGGTCAGGACTCTAAAACTGGAACAAAGTCCTGGGATTTTGAAGAATAAACAGCAACTAGATGGGGGGGGGGGGGGGGGGGGGGTTTAAGACAAACTAGGCTTGATAAATCCAGACCAGGAGGTTTGAAAACCTTGAAGTTTAAAGTAGTTTGAATGTTTTGAAGGTGATGGATGGATGGATGGATGGTTGGATAGATAGTTGGATGGATGGATAATAGAATAACAGATGAATGGAATCAGTGTTGCCACAGTAACTTTGAAAAAGTAGTCTGATTACTCCTTTAAAAAGTAACTGTTACTTTACAGATTACTTGATTTTAAGTAGAGTAAGATTAAGTTACTTTATTAGTTACATTCTGCAGTTTCCGACAACACCCCTGCTGCCTCAACACAAAAATGATGACCTTTTTTGCCAACACTCACTTTATTGAAAGTGCATTTTTAACAGTAACGTCAACAATGTATCTCCTGAAATTTTAAATTGAAATTAAAACACATTTCCTGAAAAAATACTCTCACCGAGACGCAAGAAGAAAGCAAAATATATTGACTAAAATAGTAACTCACAGTGACTGATAAATTACTTTAATCTGAATACTGGTTTGGAAATAATGTGTTATCGTTATAGACAGATGGATAGATAGACAGATGGATGGATGGAATGACAGAATGATGGATAGAGTGACTGAATGTTGCTAGCATTAACATAATTTAACATGATTTAGCATGTTGTAGCCTGATTTAACACATTGTTAGCATGATTAGCCTCAGAAGAAGAATCAGTTTAAATAGCATCTCAGTAAATTTCTCTCACACACTTATCGTCCTTCCCAGGATCAGGAGCTGACGACTGCGCTGAAGAAGATCCCCGGAGTTCCTCTGCTCTACATCATCCTCAACACCATAGTGCTGGACAAGCCGTCTGAGCGGACGCTGAAGCACGTGGAGGCCGTTCAGATGGGCCAGATCGCCGACCTGTCCAAGCAGAAGAGCCTCCAGAGTCTGAAAGAGAAGGAAGGCCTCGGCAAAGATGGAGAGGAGAGAAGAGGCAGAAAACGCAAGAGGAAATCCAGCAATCCCAACCCACTCAGCTGCCTGAAGAAGAAGAAGAAACCCATGCCTCAGCAGCCCAAAAACACGGATGGACAGAAAAAGAAGCGGATTAGAAACAGGAAGCGTCGGCCGGCCGGAGGAGAGAAAGCATCCGGCTCCGATCCCGTCACGGCATGAGCTTCTGTGTGTTCGTTCCTCTTTTATTCTAAAGACTCATTTATCCCTGATCATACATGTGCCATATGTGTCTAATAAACATGTTTCTCTATTAAACCAGACCTGTTTTGTGTTTTTAAAATGATGAATATATATATATATATATATATATATATATATATATATATATATATATATATATATATATATATATATATATACACAGAATCTGTAAGTAATATGCACATTACACACACACATATATACACAGATCAACATTATGACCACCTTTTTAATATTGTGTTGGCCCCCTTTTGCTGACCCGTCAAGCCATGGACTCCACTAGACCCCTGAAGGTGTGCTGTGGTATCTCAAACTGAGCTGCTCTGTGTATTCTGACAGCTTTCTATCAGAACCAGCATTAACTTCTGGAGCAGTTTGAGCTCCAGTAGCTCGTCTGTTTGATCGGACCACACGGGCCAGCCTTCGCTCCCCACGGTCATCAATGAGCCTTGGCCGCCCATGACCCTGTGGCCGGTTCTCCACTGGTCCTTCCTTGGAGCACTTTTGATAGATACTGACCACTGCAGACCGGGAACAGCCCACAAGAGCTGCAGTTTTGGAGATGCTCTGACCCAGTCGTCTAGCCGTCACGGTTTGGCCAAACTCGCTCAAATCCTTACGCTTGCCCATTTCTCCTGCTTCTAAGACATCAACTCTGAGGACAAAATGTTCACTTCCCCTGTGTAAGGGGTCATAATTTTATGCCTGATCGGTGTATATATATATATATATATATATATATATATATATATATATATATATATATATATATTAGGGGTGTAACGATACACTCATGTCACGATTCGATATGTATCTTGATACTGAACTCATAATACTATAAGTATCTCTATTTTAAGCCAAAATAAACTTAAATTTAGTTTAATACCTATACCTTTTAATACCTTTTTATTATATTATTATTATTATTTGTGTTTTATATTATCAGGACCCACAAATATTCCCCCATTGCATTATTATACATTACATTCAACATTATGTATAGTTGTATGATTTTATGTAATAAGATTATTAATGTAATCACTAAAAACTGAAACACGCTTCCAATGCAGGCAGCATCTGGTCACCCATGCCTGCTATGCCCTGCCTCTCCTGCTAATAATGCAGTATGTACGAATGAAAAATCTGAAATGCTTTGAATAATCATATCACTAAAACTAAATGTGATCTGGTGATTTAAATTATGTTTGGGCTTTCACTAAGGAGTGTCGCTTTAAATGGTATTTGCGCGTTTATTTTGAGGACTGTCGCTTTAAATAATGTTTGCGCTTTCACTGAGGAGCGCGTACTTCAGATGATCAATGCAATCGATCACAGCTCTAATTGCAAGAAAGCTCGTCAAAATTACCGCTAGTCATGCAATCATTTGAACGCCCGTGTTTAACGTTACTACAGTATGTGTCGTGTTAAATAAATTCATCATATAAAGCCATTGTGTCTCTTCAGAAGACTCGAAGACTAAAGAACATTTGGATTAGACACTCGATTAGTTATTTTTACATGCCTTTATGACATTCTTTGCGTCTTTTAAGTTTGAGAGAAATGGACTTTAAAATGGAGGGACATAAATCCCTCTGGTTTCATAAAGAATATCTTCATTTGTGTTTGGAAGTTAAATGAAAAACGACACGATGGTGAGTAAGTACATGATAGTTTACATTTGTGGTAGCCTACATTTGTTTATTTGTGTTTGGGTGAATTATACCTTATAAATAAGCCGACTACAGCAAGTTGAGCCTTGGATAAAACAACTCTATATCGTGAATCATATCGTTTCCATCAACGATACATATCGTCATGTTTTTATATATATCGACAGCCCTAATATATATATATATATATATATATATATAAAACCAAATAAAAAAAATATTTCAACAGTATTATTTAGAATGTCATATATTTAATATCTGTACATCTATTCCTCGTGTATATATAATGTTAAAAACTGTTGGAAATGCTCAACTATGAATAATAATTAATAATATCAATTTAACAAAGTGATAATGTTTTAATATTATTCTAAAGACAATAATGAATCAAATTGTAAATGGGGGGGTGTTTATTTATTTATTTTTACCACAAGGGGGTGGTACAGCCAACAAGAGCTAGCCATTTTTTGAACATTAAAGGTGCACCGTAGTAGCCTGATGTGGTCAGAATATGAGTCTGAAACTGCTCCGTTGGGCTGTGATTATGGGGCGTGTTTCAACCAAACCAGGAAAGAAATCAATTGGATAGACCTACAACCAATCAGAGCAACGAAGGGACGCATTGTCAAATGTCAACAGAGTTCAACTCCACTGTGTTGCCAAGTCCACGTTTTTTGCGCGGGTTGAAGCGACTATTATGTGATATATAGACCCTTGAGTGCGAATTTTAGCAGCAACCTTGCCAAACTAACACACATTTTACCCCCCAAATGGCATTTTTTCCCCGGAGAACCCCCCGAGAAGCTATTAGGGCTAGTAGATGGCGCGTTTTGTTGTAAAAACTTGGCAACCCTGTCTGCAATACACGATCTTTGCCAGTGTTGTAAAATAATTGAATGATACAGAGAGTACTTACCCAACATGATCATCATTTCTGAGAGAAATTGAGATGGTGAATGCATATACAAACAAGCTCTTTGTTTAGGATTCAAACAAATATAATCCAAGCCCCTTTGATGACGTGATGATTACGTTACTGTTGATCATCTGTCCGTCATCGTCTAAAGCCCGCCCTGATGATCTCATTGGTCAGTTTCTGTTGATCATCTGTCCGTCATCGTCTAAAGCCCGCCCTGATGATCTCATTGGTCAGTTACTGTTGATCATCTGTCCATCATCGTCTAAAGCCCGCCCTGATGATCTCATTGGTCAGTTTCTGTTGATCATCTGTCCGTCATCGTCTAAAGCCCGCCCTGATGATCTCATTGGTCAGTTTCTGTTCGGGGATAATTACTCCTCTATGGAGCAAGGCCAGACCGAATTGCCCGACCTAAACATTTTGTGGGCGGGCCTAAATTCGGCTGGCATCCAGGCTAGCACCGTAGTATTTTTGCAGTAAAATATCCAAAAACCACTAGGACGCTGTTATATAATTTGTTCAGTTGAGTACCTACAATATCCCAAATGTTTCCAACTATTTGTAAATTGTGAGAAATTGCTATTTTAACCGATGAACCGGGACGTGTCAGCATAGCGTTTGAAGGAGTCGCCTGTCAATCGCGTCATATCTGCGTTACCCTCGGTTTCGGCTTTTATTTGGCAGGAGCGCTTTACTCTTGGCAGTGTGAACAAGTGAACGCGCGGAGTAACGTCATAACATCATTTTAAACACACTTAAATGTATCTAATATGATAAACAGATGACAAATGTATCTAATGCAGATAAACTGCATTACCTCATAATGATAACCGAATGAGCGGATCAATGCAGGCGCCCGGCGAATGTGTCCCGTCCCGTCATAATAAAAGTCCCGGTGTTCGCGTGGCGGTATTTGTTTAATAATCGATCCAGCAGCCGTGCTCAGCTCCACAACACTCAGTCCTGCTCTGCTTCACTACAGTAACGATAATAACCGCATCCATGAACATGATTTCTAGTGATGTTAACAGTGATACCAAAGCTCTGAAGCTTACGTCAAAAAAATGAAACTATTTTCAGTGAAGCTTTGTATCGATGCTTGATTCGTTCTATCAAAATCACGTGACCTATGACGTCCGAAGCTCCACACACGCCCACGTGACTGCTTCGTCCTCTGATTAAAAAAGCGCGACAGGTGGTTAGAAGTTGTATTGTGCTAGTTTATTTTGTGTGTGTGTATTTATTCTCTATCAAGGTTTATTTGTTTACAAACAGTAAAAAATGTCTGCATTCACAACACAAAATGTAGTTTCTAGGAGTATGCAATGGAACAGACTGTCATATATTTAACATATTGATTCATTAATTTTTACATCTATCCATTAATTAAATTTTTTTTTTGCTTAAAAGAAAATGGTTGCAAAACATTTTGCGACACAGCGCTTTCCCTCACTTTCACCAGAAGAGGTCCTCATCGAGCTCTGATTTGAAAAGCATCGAGTAATAAACCTTTTTCCGATTCAATTGTGCTGAAAGCTTCACTGGTTCAAAAAAGCTTCACTTCACCATCACTAATGATTTCTGCCCGAGTCCTATTTTCCACCGGCTGTGAGGTGAAGACCACATGTCCCAAGATGCTGCGCTCACACTTGGCGTCATCAAACTACGCATTTGTTTAGAATAGGCGCCTCTAGTGGACGAAAAGTTGCATAGTGCACCTTTAAGTGTGATGTTTGTCAGGTTTGTTCACATAACAATTGACAGGCGACTCCCTCAAACACTATGCTGAAACGTCCCGGTCCTTAATTTAAAAAGCAATTTTCTCACAATTTACAAATAGTTGGAAATATTTGGGATATTGTAGGTACTCAACTGAAAAAAATATATAACAGCAGCCTAGTGGTTTTTGGATATTTTACTGCAAAAATACTACAGTGCACCTTTAATATTTATCAACAGATGAATATTGCAGTCCATTGCTTTCACATGGAAACGCCTAAATAATGAGTAATTTTATCAAATTGGCTCAGCATCTTGTAGAGCTTGTTTAGTGTGTGAGGTTCTGAAAGAGAGTTCGGTCCCATTCTGTCTCTGAATGTGTGTAGCATCACACACTTGATCTATTGGGTTTAAATATAGCCTCGATTGTGTCTCGGCTATTTTTGTCCTGAGTTGTATTGCTTATTTGTGCAGGTTACTTGGGAAACGCAGAGAGGACACGACAGCATGCGGCTCATGTTCGTCACAGCCATTGAGCTCAGACCTGTAGTTTGAGGAGAGCAAGAAAAGATACGGATATCTGCATGGCATCAAAACCAAAGGCAAATGTCATTTGTGATCTATTCAGTCCTGAAACAAATAAACAGACTGGGCTCCGGGGCCCGACGGGGATCTGTGGAAAAAAACATGAAACAATTGAAATAAGTCTAAAGTGTCTAAATAAGTCATTAAATATACTTAACATATGGTAAATAAAATGTAAATAATTTAATTCATTTCTTATTCATAAATTAGCTTAAAAGTCTAGAGAAAGAATTCATTAGATTAAAAGAAATTATGTTAAACTAGCATGATGAAAAGTGAATAAATGAGATTAAAATCAATATATGTGGAAATGCCTGGAGTAAAACTAAAAATGTGTATATATTGTGAATATTATCATATTAAAAATAACAAATTAGCTTAAATAAACATGCAAACGTTTAGAGAAAAAAGTATACTGTATAGTGTTCACGCTTGTGTGAGCATGTGTGTGAGAGTGTGCATGTGTGTGTGAGTGTGTGAGAAGAAGAAATGTACATGACTACCTTATTAAATTCTAATAAATTTGCTTAAAATCATGGAAAAAATTGTATATAAGTAAATAAATTATTTAGATTAAAATAAATGTATATGTATATATAAAATATAAATAAATAAAATGTGTATATAATGTGAATATAATAATACAATTAATAAATAAATTAGCTTAAAAAACGTTTTTGTGTGTGTGTGTGTGTGTGTGTGTGTGCGCGCGTGTGCGTGTGCGTGTGTGTGTGTGTGTGTGATGTAAAATTAAGTACATAAATAAATTAGATTAAAATTAATACATATTTGATTCAATGTTAAATTAATAAAATAAAATGTAAAAAATGTGATTTAAAAAATATATTAATCTATAAAATTAACGATTAATATAAATCAGTACAAATTTAATTTAAATAAACAAATAAATGATAAATGTAACACATAATAATGCAACTTAATAAAAACTAATGTTACACTGTAAACATTTTTGTTGGTTTAACTTAAAAAAGTACTTAAAAAAGTAACGGTTGCCGTAAAAATTTATTTTATTGAAATTAAAAATGTGAGTTGATATAATGAAGGAAATTTGTTTAATAAATAGAAACTCAAAATATTATTGTATCTGAACCACATAAAAAATTTGATAAATCTTGAAAATAGCACAACTTGGCATGTTTCACTGCATCATCAGAAATAAAACACACACAATTACCCAATATGATTACAAAATCTTTTAATAATATTTGAATAAAGTTTGTCGAATCTCAAAAATGTTCATCGTATTAACTCAAACAATTTATTTCCATAAACTTAAAATTGTAAGGCAACCAACTTATTTTTTAAATACATTTTTACAGTGTAGATATATAATTTTTGTTAGTGTATTAATTGGGTTTTTATGATGTCTTTTTACATTTCAGGATGGTCCGTGGGATCTAAAGGTTTGGGAAGCTCAGTGTTTATTTGGCCGACGCTCCACAGACTCCAGTTGATTCTCCAGCGCTTCCCACACATCCATGGCAACTCCACGACCACGAGCGCTTTAAACATTTACAAAGCCTGACGTCAGTCCACGTCACTCCTTCTGCATAAACGGACGTATGTTGCATGCAAAGTGAGTGTGTGTGTGTGTGTGTGTGTGTGCAGAGGCGGACATTTGTGGAGTATTTTACCATCAGTGTTTTTCTTTAGAAAACTTTTACTTTACTGCATTAAAAGGATAATATATAATGTCATACTTTTAACTGCACTACATTTCATAAATAAAAAGTTTTTTTTTCTACCTTTAATACTTAATTACACTAAAAATGTAGTACTTACATTCACTCAAGTAAAACTTTGAATACTTTTACTTGGGTAAAAGTATACAGTACTACATATTTAATGTAATTAAGTATTAAATGATAAGCAATAATTAAGTATTAAATGATATGCAATATGAAATGTATTGCAGTAAAAAGTACAATATTATGTTTTGGAATGTTGTGAAGTGAAAGTTTTCCATTATAAATCATACAGGAGGAGCTTTTTTGAGAAAGTAAAGATGCAGAATGTTTCCTGTGATGGGTAGGATTAGGTGTGTGTGTGTGTGTGTGTGTGTGTGTGTGTGTGTGTGTGTGTGTGTGTGTGTGTGTGTGTGTGTGTGTGTGTGTGTGTGTGTGTGTGTGTGTGTGTGTGTGTGAGCCTGTTTATGTGGTTTATGAGGAAACAAATGTGTATAACTACATGGGTATTACACTGGTATTACGCTATAAATGTGGTTTATGAGGACATATCAAATGTCCTCATAATTCAAATGGCCTTAAAAACATACTAAATGATGTTTTTTTGAGAAAGTAAAAATGCAGCATGTTTCCTGTGATGGGTAGGTTTAGGGGTAGGGGCAGTGTAAGGGGATAGAAAATACGGTTTGTACAGTATAAAAACCATTACGCCTATGGAGAGTCCCTGTGTGTGTGTGTGTGTGTGTGTGTGTGTGTGTGTGTGTGTGTGTGTGTGTGTGTGTGTGTGTGTGTGTGTGTGTGTGTGTGTGTGTGTGTGTGTGTGTGTGTGTGTGTGTGTGTGTGTGTGTGTGTGTGTGTGTGTGTGTGTGTGTGTGTGTGAGGGAGGGTGTTTAAGTGTCCATCCCAGAGCGGACGCACCAGTCGTTTTTCAGTGACAGAGCTGTTTCTTCAGCTGACAGGAACAACACAGAGCTCTCCGCTCCTCTTTCTAGAAACAATGGAAGTAGTTCTTACCCGACTGAGAGATTTCTCCTGTAAAGACACTTCGTTTGATGCATGTAGAGCAGCCGGGATGTGTCGGGATCGTCCCTCGTCTCCGGAGGTGAGCAGAGGGAAGTGTGCGGATGGAGACGGCGATCCGGGCCGGCTGGACATCCAGACTGCACTGGCCTGGCTGAGGAAGGAGCTGGTAAGATTTTATTAAAACACTTTGCCATATTATCAGTCATTTGAGGCAATATGAGGACTTTTAGTTTTCCCTAGATATAACTTTATTGAATCAACTTTAGGAAAATATCAGTTATTCCATTTGATAATTATTTTTCTGGTGTAAGTTTCCTTTTTTTTCTCCAGTAAATTGTATTGTAATAATTTGTAATAGAGTTTATTTTGTTTTTAAACTCTTTCATATGAAGAATAATTTTGAATTAATCTTTAGCATTTTACATCATATTTTATAAATTCTTAAAAATTCAAACAAATTATTTTCATTCATTCATTCTCTCTCTCTCTCTCTCTCTCTCTCTCTCTCTCTCTCTCTCTCTCTCTCTCTCTCTCTCTCGCTCTCTCTCTCCTCTCTCTCTCTCTCTCTCTCTCTCTCTCTCTCTCTATATATATATATATATATATATATATAATTGTATACATTATTATATCATATGATAAAATATAATGAAAAATATATATATTCTTAATATTATGTATATATAATTTTAGTTGTCATTATTAAACTTAGTCATAAAAATTTGTCATTATAATATACATATAATATTTTCATCATATGCTATAATATATTAAATAATATATAATTATATAAAATAATATATAAGAGAATAAAAAAAATGATTTTTAAAAGACATCTGTTTTTTACAGTATAAACACCCAATTAATACACAAAAAACCATTATATATCTAACATTAGTTTCTATTAAGTTACATTAAATGTGTTTTCTACTCATAAT